>NC_091286.1:449203044-449503044 GCF_032444005.1 Ranitomeya imitator | reverse complement strand
TAATGTATGTAAAGTGGTGCGGAATAAGATAGCGCTATATAAGTGAATCACCCCCGTAGGGCAGTGGGGTACTCGGTACCGGGTCCTTCGGTTCTCAAGGGGGATGTCACGGTGGCTGACCCGGTCCGTGGCCCTCGGGAGGTCCGTTAATCAAAGGGAAAGTTCTTTAAAGGGGAAAGGTTCGTGACGCCACCTGTGGTATTCGGTCAGGGTGACCGACGCTGCTTTGGGGTCCACTGGGGTGATGTTATGGCAGCTGGATGGTATACCTTCCCACAGGTGAAGTGTATCCCCAGGGCTTCCCAGTGTGTAGACGGTGGATGGTGTGAGGCGCAGTGAAGAATGAGGACACAAGCTTGCAGTCTCTTTACCTTTACTGAAGGCTTCAACGTCCATAGTCCAGAGCACCAGATCACAGGGTAGGCAGAGTCCAGCCGGTCTGAAGGCAAATCCAGAGTCCCCTTATCCAAGTGGAAATCAGTAGCCTTCCTCTAGTGCCTGGATGTTGTAGTACCTTACTGCTGAGCTTCTCATAAGGTCCTCACAACTGTTGTTGGTGTTATGTCTTTCTCTCTGTCCCCCAGATGGATAGGAACAACCCGTATGACTGATGGCCTGAGGCTTTTTACAAGGACTCTAGCACGCCCAGCCCCCACAAGTTGCCACCGTGCCTCCCGGGTATGGGTGCGGATCAGAAATGTGCAATTAACTGTCCTTGCCAATATCTGGAGCAAGGCATGGAGACGATTGCTCCCTCGGTGTTCCGGCTACCGGATCCTGCGCCTCAGAAGGAGGAAGCCTTTTGCAGGGCAGAACTCCTTCTGGTTTCCTCTCCTTTTGCTATGACTTAGTTTCTCACCCTATACAATACAATTCTCTTTCGTGTCCTTCCTTAGGATGTTGCTGCACGCCGGGCCGACGCAGCTCCATGGCCTTCTGTCTAGGCCTCTGACAGGATCCCACCCCTGTCAGGGACCCTCTCTCTCAGCAGCTATTAGGTGTTCTTCCTCTCTCTCTGTCTGCATGACAGGTGCTGCCTGGGTGAAGCTCAGTCAGCTTCTGCCTAACTTCCTATCCAGACTACCAGTTTTACCTAATTGTGAAGAGTGCCCTAATAAATAGGAGCATATTTCCCCCTGGTGGGCTGGAGTGTGAAGTGTGTTGTGTGGATTGTGATACCTGGTAAAGTGATCTCCTTTATTGCCTTCAGACATAATATCACTCCCCCCTAGTGGAAGAATGACATTACTGCAACGACCAGGACCCTGGGGCGCTGCACTAGCAAAATATAATAAATAAATAAATAATACAGCAAATGATTATGAATTGAGACTGGGGTACGGGGTACCGCAAATGATTATGAATTGAGGCTTGGGGATGGGGTACACCCCACATACTTTCACACCCTTGCAGAAATCTTAAACACCTTGGCCTACATTCATTCTCTGAATCCCTCCTCCCTCTCACAGACATAAGTTCCATACACAATGCGGATGACGCTGCCGCTCTTTATAACACCACAATAGCTGTAGCTTTGGAATCTGCTGCCCCACTGACACATAACAAAGCTCGCAAAATCAACTGGCACACCAGCCTGACCAAAGAACTGAGGCGAGCTTCCAGGGCTGCTGAGCGCAGGTGGAAAAGATCCCACTCCAACGAGCACTTCATCACATTCAAACAGCCCCTCACTACTTTCAAGACCACACTCGCCACAGCTAAACAAACCTACTTCTCATCTCTCATATCCTCTCTGTCTCACAACCCTAAACAGTTATTCAACACCTTCAATTCTCTCCTCTGTCCCCCAGCACCTCCTCCCTCCCCACTTATCTCCGCTGAAGACTTTGCCTCATTTTTCAAGCAAAAGATTGATAGCATCAGAGACAGTTTGGGTCAACAACCCCCAGAGCCCTTCCTCCTGACTTCCCAGCCCTCCAACTCCAAAACCAACTTCTCCACCATTACAGAAGATCAACTCTCCAATCTACTCTCAAGATCGCATCTCACCACCTGTGCACTTGACCCGCTCTCATCCCACCTCATCCCAAACCTCACCACAGTCTTCATCCCAACCCTAACCCATCTTTTCAACCTATCACTAACAACTGGTGTTTTCCCCTCAAGCTTTAAACATGCCTCCATCACACCTATCCTCAAAAAGCTCTCTCCTGACCCATCCTCTGTATCTAGCTATCGCCCTATATCACTTCTCCCTTATGCCTCCAAACTACTGGAACAACACGTTTCCCTTGAACTGTCCTCCCATCTCTCTTCTTGCTCCCTCTTTGACCGCTTACAATCTGGCTTCCGGTCACACCATTCCACTGAAACTGCCCTAACTAAGGTCACCAATGACCTCTTAACCGCCAAGAGCAAGCCACACTACTCTGTCCTCCTCCTCCTCGACCTGTCGGCTGCCTTTGACACAGTGGACCATTCCCTATTATTACAGACCCTCTCATCCCTTGGCATCACAGACTTGGCCCTATCCTGGATCTCATCATACCTAACATTCCGGACATTCAGTGTTTCCTACTCACACACCACCTCCTCACCTCATTCGGCCTTACTAACTATGTTTCGGCCTTACTAACTATGTTTCGGCCTTACTAACTATGTTACTATCAATATTGTATCATACAATTAGGTTCTGTAGAAGGACGTAGATCTGGGGATTTATTATGATGGAATATAGGCTGAACTGGATGGACAAATGTCTTTTTTCGGCCTTACTAACTATGTTACTATGTTACTATGTTACCTCGCCCCCTATCTGTCAGAGTCCCACAAAGTTCAGGCCTTGGGCCCTTGCTCTTCTCCATTTACACCTTTGGCCTGGGACGGCTCATAGAATCTCATGGCTTTCAGTATCACCTCTATGCTGATGATACACAGATCTACATCTCTGGACCAGATATCACCTCCCTACTAACCAGAATCCCTCAATGTCTGTCCACTATTTCATCCTTCTTCTCCGCTAGATTTCTGAAACTTAACATGGACAAAACAGAATTCATCATCTTTCCCCCATCCCACACTACCCCCCCCCCCAACGAACCTATCCATTACAGTAAATGGCTGCCCACTCTCCCCTTTCCCACAAGCTCACTGCCTCCAGGTAATCCTTGACGCTGATCTCTCCTTCAAACCACATATCCAAGCCCTTTCCACTTCCTGCCGACTTCAACTCAAAAATATTTCACGAATCCGTTCATTCCTCGACCAAGAATCTGCAAAAACCCTAGTCCATGCCCTCATCATCTCCCGCCTTGACTACTGCAACCTCCTGCTCTGTGGCCTCCCCTCTAACACTCTCGCACCCCTCCAATCTATTCTAAACTCTGCTGCCTGACTAATCCACCTGTCCCCCCGCTATTCCCGGCTTCTCCCCTCTGTCAATCCCTTCACTGGCTCCCCATTGCCCAGAGACTCCACTACAAAACCCTAACCATGACATACAAAGCCATCCACAACCTGTCACCTCCATACATCTGTGACCTCGTCTCCCGGTACTTACCTACACGCAACCTCCGATCCTCACAAGATCTCCTTCTCTACTCCCTTCTTATCTCCTCTTCCGACAATCGTATACAAGATTTCTCTCGCGTATCACCCCTACTCTGGAACCCTCTACCACAACACATCAGACTCTTGCCTACCATTGAAACCTTCAAAAAGAACCTGAAGACCCACCTCTTCCGACAAGCCTACAACCTGCAGTAACCACCGATCGACCAAACCGCTGCATGACCAGCTCTATCCTCACCTACTGTATTCTCACCCATCCCTTGTAGATTGTGAGCCTTCGCGGGCAGGGTCCTCACTCATCCTGTACCAGTTATGACTTGTGTTGTTTAAGATTATTGTACTTGTTTTTATTATGTATACCCCTCCTCACATGTAAAGCGCCATGGAATAAATGGCGCTATAACAATAAATAATAATAATAATAAAAAATGATGAATTGAGAATGGGGGATGGGGTACAGCAAATGACTATGAATTGAGACTCGAGGGGGTGGGGAACAGCAATTGATTATGAATTGAGACTGGGAGTGGGTACAGCAAATTATGATTTGAAACTAGTGGGTGGGGGACAGCAAATGATTATGAATTGAAACTGAGCTTGGGCACAGCAAACGATTGTGAATTGATACTGGGGGTGGGGTATAACAAATGAATATGTGGTCTGGTCATACAACAAATGATTATGAATTGAGATTGGTGTGGGGGACAGTAAATTATTATGAACTGAAACTTTGTGGTGAGGAACAATAAATAGTAATAACTTGAGGGTGGCGGAGAGCAAATGATGATGAATTGAGAGTAGTTCTGTTACTCTGCAGGGCGGCACTATGTCGCTTTTTTCCATCTGACACTGTAAAAGTTGGGGAAAAAGTGAGGAATGTGCTCTGGAAGCAGTGTTCTAGATAATTGTGTGTTATTTTGTACAGAGACAAATCCTGGCAGCAAGAAGTGATGGCGGTCTGCGCTGCATGAAGAAAAGTGAAGATGAAGGACTTCAACTAGAGATGTTACTAGTGAGTCAGTGTGTTACCTGTACACTTACGCTATAAAATATATACAGGGCCCTGTGTATAATGTCACTGGTGATCCCTGTATTACCTGTACACTTACTATGTGTAGAGTGCTCCTGTGTATAATGTCACTGGTGATCACTGTATTACCTGTACCATGACACTATATCTAGATCTCCTGTGTACAATGTCACTGGTGATCACTGTATTACCTGTACAATGACTCTATATACAGATCCCCTGTGTTCAATGTCACCGGTGATCACTGTATTACCTGTACACTGTCACTACAGTATATATAGAGCTCCTGTCTGCAATGCCATTGGTGAGTCAGTGTGTTACTTGCACACTGACACTATACACTGTATACTACATACAGAGATCCTGTGCATAATGTCACTTGTGAGCCACTGTATTACCTTTACACTGACAGTATACACTGTATACTTTGCACAGAGATCCTGTGAATAATGGCACTTATGGCAATATTAGTATTGTGGTTTTTTTTAATTTATGATCAGTATTGTAGTATTCAGTCACTATGTGGCAGTAATATGTGGTCTGGTCAATCTGTGCCAGTATTTGTTCCCTGGATGTGGTATTGTTCAGTCTCTATGTGGTGGTAATATGTGATCTAATCATGGTGTGGTGGTATTTGCTCCATGTATGTGGTATTATTTGTTCTCTATGTGGTGGTAATGCGTGGTCCGGCCATGGTGTGATGGTATTTTTTTCTTGCATGTTGTATAATTCAGCCTATATGAGGAGGTGGTATGTGGTCTGGTCACGGTGTGTCGGTATTTGTTCCTTGTATGTGGAATTATTCCTTCTCTATGTGGTGGTAATATGTGATCTGGTCATGGTGTGGTGGTATTTGTTCGTTGTATGTGGTATTATTCAGTCTCTATGTGTAGAGTAGAGTAGGGCCCTACCAAAACAATTGTGGCATGCTTAAGAAATATTTTGACCAAAACAAAAGCTGATGGTCATGTATGTGATATGGTGTATGATGGGAACTGTTAATGTTTGATTGCTGAGGACATGGTGCAGAAATGTAGTTTTTCCAAGAGTGAGCGGTGGGACTGTAAAAGGTTCGGGGTGTGGAGGCGGAGCTGAGATGGATCCTGAAAATATTGCCAGTATGGGGCCCTGAAATTTCTGGTGGCAGCCCTGTATGGGGCAATGGGTGTGGAGGGGATTGTGTAAGGGGGCATAGTGTAGGGAGAGCTAGTGAAGTGGTGGGACTTCACTGCAGTTTGTGAGAGACATCATGGAAAGAGGCTGTGTGGGTGGATATTATGGAGAGGGACAGTATCTGGGGGCACATTATGGAGAGGGGCTGTGTGGGGGATATTATAGAGCGTGGTGCAGTGTGGGGGATTTTATGAAGAGGGTGCACAGTGGGGAATATTATAGCGAGAGGATATTAAGGAGAGGGGAAGAGTTGGGGTTATATTGTGTAGGAAGCCCAGTGAGGGCCAATTTATTCAGGGGCACAGCATGGGAGATATTTTTATCTATGGGGCAGTATAATGATACATCATAAGATGGGGGATCTTATGAAAAGGGTGCAGAGTGGGGGATATTATAGCGAGAGGATATTAAGGAGAGGGGAAGAGTTGGGGTTATATTGTGTAGGAAGCCCAGTGAGGGCCAATTTATTCAGGGGCACAGCATGGGAGATATTTTTATCTATGGGGCAGTATAATGATACATCATAAGATGGGGGATCTTATGAAAAGGGTGCAGAGTGGGGGATATTATAGCGAGAGGATATTAAGGAGAGGGGAAGAGTTGGGGTTATATTGTGTAGGAAGCCCAGTGAGGGCCAATTTATTCAGGGGCACAGCATGGGAGATATTTTTATCTATGGGGCAGTATAATGATACATCATAAGATGGGGGATCTTATGAAAAGGGTGCAGAGTGGGGGATATTATAGCGAGAGGATATTAAGGAGAGGGGAAGAGTTGGGGTTATATTGTTTAGGAAGCCCAGTGAGGGCCAATTTATTCAGGGGCACAGCATGGGAGATATTTTTATCTATGGGGCAGTATAATGATACTTTTATTTTTAAGGTCACCGTGTTGAGATGTGCTGCTTAAGATGGAGAAGAGCAAAGTCTGGAGAAAAGAGCTGTGGGCATGAAGTCTCATCATGGTGTCTGTACTGCAGTTCAGAAAAAATGTCACCTATAAGGTTCCTGGATGTAATTGTTTATTTGTGATACTGCCTGTGTTTCATCAGTACTGTGGTTCCTGTATTGTCCTCAGTCTGATGATGACTGGGAACAACAACTTCAAATATCTACTTACCATTGTTAAGGACATACTGTGAATTTTAAATTTTTGCAATACAAATATTTAGGGGGCTGACCTGCGAATGCAATTGATGACTGTACTAAGCTTGGTGCTGCATACATGTACTCATGGGGGTTCTTTCTCTGCATTCATTTATGGATGGTATATCTGGTGCTGCACCCATGGTGCTTCTGGTGCTGCATTTATATGCTGACAGCATTTCCGGCACTGCATTCATGTACTGATAGTGGTTCTGGTTCTGTTTTCATCTACTGACAGTGATTTTGATGCTGCATTCATGTATTGATGGTGGTTCAGGTGCTGCATTCATGTACTGATGGTGGTTCTGCCTTCGTATTCATGTGCTGGTGGTGGTTCTGATCTTGTACACATGTAGCATGCTTCTTGGCTACATTAAAACTTGAAAATTCTCAAAATGTAGACATTTGAGATTATGAGGACAATTTGGCGAGTTTCTTCTCCAAAAACTCTGTAATTTTGCGTGTTCATAGTGATTTTTTTGGGAGCAGAAACTCTCCAAATTCTCCTTATATACTCAAAAGTTGGTTCTGGTGTTGTATTAATGTACTGATGGTGGTACTGGTGATATAGTCATATAGCTACCAATTGAAAATTTTTTGCAGCCCTTGGGATTGGTTCACCATAGCAATGTGGCCCTTGGACCAAAAAATGTTGTGCACTCCTGCCCTACATCATGTTGCTCTCAAATTACAGAGCAAAGAATGCTGGCAGATTACCTTTAAGAGAGAACGTTAAGGCTATGTGCCCACATTGCGGATTCGTGTGTGGATTTTTCCGCACCGTTTTTGAAAAATCCTCAAGTAAAACGCACTGTGGATTTCACCTGCGTTTTTACACCTGTGGATTCCTATTGAAGAGCAGGTGTAAAATGCTGCGGAATCCGCGCAAAGAATTGACATGCCGCAGAAAATACAACGCAGTGTTTCCGCATGGTATTTTCCGCACCATGGGCACTGCGGATCTGGTTTTCCATAGGTTTACATGGTACTGTAAACTAGATGGAAAACTGCTGCGAATCCGCAGCATCAAATATGCTGCGGATCCGCAGGCAAATCCGTAACGTGTGCACATACCCTAAATGTACTATGAGTATAGCAAGCCATCAACAGGACAGGTTTTCATTCTCTGGAAGTGAACAATTAAACTTACAATGTGATGACTGTAAGTAGATATGTTGAAACTCTGGCCACTTTCAGGTAATGTGAAAGTAATGTCAAGGTGTTTTCATGAAGATTTCCACACACCTGCACATTTTTTACACAGTTTAACTGTGACGTGCCGCTGACACAGGATAAAGAAGGCACAATCTTTGCTTCAGAGAAGGATGCTCTCATGTCACTGCATTTTTTGTACTCCGCTTCAGAGACTGTACACCATCGGATATCACTCAGGCAAAAAACTGCAAAAAAAACATTGTGTCAGATTTACATGACAAAACCTAATATTTGTATTATTTTTTTAAATAAATTTGCCTTAATATTAGAACATCGTCAAGTCATTAATCCCGTCCATCGGTGCCCTTGTCATAGCGAGGATCCAATTACAGCTTACAGTTGTAATCACAGCCGGGGATCGGCTAATGATCCCCTTGCCTGTCATTACGCTCCTCATATGAACGCATAGCAGATCGTGATTTCTACTATGAAGTGAAATTCAGTGAAATTTTTTTTTAAAAATATGAAAAAAATTAAAAAGTAAGTTCAAATAATCCCCCTTTTATTGCCCCATTAAAAATATAATTATTAAGAAAAATAGACATATTTGGTATCACTGCATTTATAAAAGTTGGATCTATCAAAATATAAAATAAATTAATCTGATAGGTAAACTGCGTCATGAGGAAAAAAAATCAAAATGCCAGGATTACATTTTTTGGCTACCGTAACATTGCAATAAAATGCAATAAGACGTGATCAAAACATTGTATCTACCCTAAAATGGAATCAATGAAAATATCAGATCAGGGCGCAAACAATAAGCCATCACACAGTCCCATATCCCAAAAATGAAACTGCTACAGATCTCAGAATACGGTGAAATTTTTTTTTCTTACAAATTAAAAAAAAAAATGTCACCACTTACAGAAAACAAAAACCTATACATTTGATATCTGCGTACTAACCCAGAGAATCATATTTGTAGGTCAGTTTAGCAATGGAATTAAAATGGTAAATAAAAAAAACAATTGTGGAATTGCAATTTTTTAACAATTTCAGCGTACTTGGAATTTTTCCCACTTTCCACTGCATCATATGATAAAATGAATGGTGCCATTCAAAAGTACAACTTGGCCCTCAAAAAACAAGCCCTCATATGGCTATAGAGATGGAAAAGTAAAAGAAAGTTATTGTTTCCCAGAAATAAGCTGTCACCATGCTTGACTGGCAATAGCCCTCTCATTGAGAAAGCTGGAGCAGTAACTAGGCCAAACAAGCATTCCATATGTACAAGGAGAGCTGGCCAATATGTCTACCGGCCAAACAATCATCTGAACCATTGTTTGGTTGACAGGAATCTATTATGTATGGCGGCCTTCAGAGTCTGTTCACACATCAGCATTAAATTTGACATGTGGGCTGACACTCAGATTTCTACAGTGTATGTGGGTTATAAATAATCTAGAGAGTATATAACTGGTGTAGAAAGTTCAACTTGATGGACCCACTGTCTGTCTTTTTTTACTATTAGGCTACTTTCACACTAGCGTCGTGCGACGCACGTCGCAATGCGACGTTCCGACGCATACTGTGAATGCGCCGCACAACGGGGGCAGCGGATGCAGTTTTTCAACGCATCCGCTGCCCCATTCTGAGCTGCGGGGAGGAGGGGGCTGAGTTCCGGCCGCGCATGCGCTGTCGGAAATGGCGGACACGACGCACCAAAAAACATTACATGCAACGTTTTTTGGTTTCTACGGTGCGATGCAACACGACGCAACCGTCGCACGACGGTTGTGACGTGTCGCAATGCGTCGCTAATAGTAACATAGTAACATAGTTAGTAAGGCCGAAAAAAGACATTTGTCCATCCAGTTCAGCCTATATTCCATCATAATAAATCCCCAGATCTACGTCCTTCTACAGAACCTAATAATTGTATGATACAATATTGTTCTGCTCCAGGAAGACATCCATGCCTCTCTTGAACCCCTCGACTGAGTTCGCCATCACCACCTCCTCAGGCAAGCAATTCCAGATTCTTACTGCCCTAACAGTAAAGAATCCTCTTCTATGTTGGTGGAAAAACCTTCTCTCCTCCAGACGCAAAGAATGCCCTCTTGTGCCGTCACCTTCCTTGGTATAAACAGATCCTCAGCGAGATATTTGTATTGTCCCCTTATATACTTATACATGGTTATTAGATCGCCCCTCAGTCGTCTTTTTTCTAGACTAAATAATCCTAATTTCACTAATCTATCTGGGTATTGTAGTTCTCCCATCCCCTTTATTAATTTTGTTGCCCTCCTTTGTACTCTCTCTAGTTCCATTATATCCTTCCTGAGCACCGGTGCCCAAAACTGGACACAGTACTCCATGTGCGGTCTAACTAGGGATTTGTACAGAGGCAGTATAATGCTCTCATCATGTGTATCCAGACCTCTCTTAATGCACCCCATGATCCTGTTTGCCTTGGCAGCTGCTGCCTGGCACTGGCTGCTCCAGGTAAGTTTATCATTAACTAGGATCCCCAAGTCCTTCTCCCTGTCAGATTTACCCAGTGGTTTCCCGTTCAGTGTGTAATGGTGATATTGATTCCGTCTTCCCATGCGTATAACCTTACATTTATCATTGCTAAACCTCATCTGCCACCTTTCAGCCCAAGTTTCCAACTTATCCAGATCCATCTGTAGCAGAATAATATCTTCTCTTGTATTAACTGCTTTACATAGTTTTGTATCATCTGCAAATATCGATATTTTACTGTGTAAACCTTCTACCAGATCATTAATGAATATGTTGAAGAGAACAGGTCCCAATACTGACCCCTGCGGTACCCCACTGGTCACAGCGACCCAGTTAGAGACTATACCATTTATAACCACCCTCTGCTTTCTATCACTAAGCCAGTTACTAACCCATTTACACACATTTTCCCCCAGACCAAGCATTCTCATTTTATGTACCAACCTCTTCTGCGGCACGGTATCAAACGCTTTGGAAAAATCGAGATATACTACGTCCAATGACTCACCGTGGTCCAGCCTATAGCTTACCTCTTCATAAAAACTGATTAGATTGGTTTGACAGGAGCGATTTCTCATAAACCCATGCTGATATGGAGTTAAACAGTTATTCTCATTGAGAAAATCCAGAATAACATCCTTCAGAAATGTTAGTCTATGGAGAAAAAACACATCCTGCAAGCAATTTTGCAGGATGCGTTTTTTCAACAAAACGACGCATTGCGACGTGCGTTGTACGACGCTAGTGTGAAAGTAGCCTTAGTGATGAGTGAACATGCTCGGATGCTGAGTGATTTCGACGTGCTCAAACAATATGTTTGAGTCCTTGCGCCTAGGGTTGAGCGAAACGGATCGTTCATTTTCAAAAGTCGCCGACTTTTGGCAAAGTCGGGTTTCATGAAACCCGATCCGACCCCTGTGCGGGGTCGGCCATGCGGTACGCGACTTTCGCGCCAAAGTCGCGTTTCAATGACGCGAAAAGCGCCATTTCTCAGCCAATGAAGGTAAACGCAGAGTGTGGGCAGCGTGATGACATAGGTCCTGGTCCCCACCATCTTAGAGAAGGGCATTGCAGTGATTGGCTTGCTGTCTGCGGCGTCACAGGGGCTATAAAGGGGCGTTCCCGCCGACCGCCATGTTACTGCTGCTGATCTGAGCTTAGGGAGAGGTTGCTGCCGCTTCGTCAGAAGCAGGGATAGCGTTAGGCAGGGTCCATTAACCACCAAACCGCTTGTGCTGTAGCGATTTCCACTGCCCAACACCACCTTCGGTGTGCAGGGACAGTGGAAGCTACATTTTTTTTTTTTTTTCCCCTCAGCGCTGTAGCTCATTGGGCTGCCCTAGAAGGCTCCCTGATAGCTGCATTGCTGTGTGTACGCCGCTGTGCAAACCAACTGCTTTTTTCAAAGCACAAATCCTCTTGTTCCTTCCTTTCTGCACAGCTATCTTTTTGGTTTGTACACACTTTTTATTTAATTTGTGCATCAGTCCACTCCTTATTGCTGCCTGCCATACCTGGCTGAGATTACTGCAGGGAGATAGTAATTGAAGGACACTCCCTGTTTTCTTTTATTTTTTTGTGGGAGATTAAGATTGACATTTCTGCTAGAGTGCCATCCCTGTCTGTGTCATCTCTCACTCAGTGGGCCATAGAAAGCCTATTTATTTTTTTGCTTGATTTGGGTTATAAAATCTACCTGAAAAAATCACTACATCAATCAGTGGGAGAAAAATATTGGCCTCAGGGCTTGTGTGGCACTCTTGACTCCTGTGTGTGCCATCTCTCAGTCAGTGGGCCATAGAAAGCCTATTTATTTTTTTGCTTGATTTTGGTTCTAAAATCTACCTGAAAAAATTACTACATCAATCAGTGGGAGAAAAATATTGGCCTCAGGGCTTGTGTGCCACTCCTGACTCCTGTGTGCATCATCACTCACTCAGTGGGCCATAGAAAGCCCTTTTTTTTTTTTTTGCTTTATTTGGGTTCTAAATTCTACCTGAAAAAATCAATAAATCAATCAGTGGGAGATTAATATTGGCCTTTGGGCTTGTGTGCCAGTCCTAAGCGTGCCATCTCTCTCTCTCAGATAGTGGGCCATAGAAAGCCTATTTATTATTTTTTTTATTGGGTTTATAAATTTTCCCTGGAACAAAAAAAAAAAAGTGGGAGATTAATATTGGCCTCTGGGCTTGTGTGCCAGTCCTGAGCGTGCCATCTCTCTCACAAATAGTGGGCCATAGAAAGCCTATTTATTTATTTTTTTTTGGTTTTATAAATTCTCCCTGAAAAAAAAAAGGGAGATTAATATTGGCCTTTGGGCTTGTGTGCCAGTCCTAAGCGTGCCATCTCTCTCTCTCAGATAGTGGGCCATAGAAAGCCTATTTATTATTTTTTTTATTGGGTTTATAAATTTTCCCTGAAAAAAAATAAAAAGTGGGAGATTAATATTGGCCTCTGGGCTTGTGTGCCAGTCCTGAGCGTGCCATCTCTCTCACAAATAGTGGGCCATAGAAAGCCTATTTATGTTTTTGGTTGATTTGGGTTCTAAATTCTACCTGAAAAAATCAATAAATCAATCAGTGGGAGATAAATATTGGCCTCTGGGCTTGTGTGCCACTCCTGACTCCTGTGTGCGTCATCTCTCACTCAGTGGGCCATAGAAAGCCTATTTTTTGTTTTATTTGTTTTCTAAATTTTCCCTGAAAAAATCATTTTATTTTATTTGGTTTCTAAATTCTTCCTGAAAAAATCATTTTATTCTATTATTTTTTTTTCCTAAAGTCTCCCTGAAAAAAAAAAAAAAAAATCTGTGGGAGATTAATATTGCCCTTTCTGCTTGTGTGCCAGTCTTGACTCCTGGGTGTGCCATCTCTCTCTCTCTCTCCAATTGTGGGCCATAGAAAGCCTATTATTTTTTTAGCTTGATTTGGGTTCCAAAATCTACCTGAAAAAATCACTACATCAATCATTGGGAGAACAATATTGGCCTCTGGGCTTGTGTGCCACTCCTGACTCCTGTGTGCGTCATCTTTCACTCCGTGGGCCATAGAAAGCCTTTTTTTGTTTTATTTGTTTTCTAAATTCTCCCTGAAAAAATCATTTTATTTTATTTGGTTTCTAAATTCTTCCTGAAAAAATCATTTTATTCTATTATTTTTTTTTCCTAAAGTCTCCCTGAAAAAAAAAAAAAAAAAACAAATCAGTGGGAGATTAATATTGCCCTTTCTGCTTGTGTGCCAGTCTTGACTCCTGGGTGTGCCATCTCTCTCTCTCTCTCCAATTGTGGGCCATAGAAAGCCTATTATTTTTTTTGCTTGATTTGGGTTCCAAAATCTACCTGAAAAAATCACTACATCAATCAGTGGGAGATAAATATTGGCCTCTGGGCTTGTGTGCCACTCCTGACTCCTGTGTGCGTCATCTCTCACTCAGTGGGCCATAGAAAGCCTTTTTTTGTTTTATTTGTTTTCTAAATTCTCCCTGAAAAAATCATTTTATTTTATTTGGTTTCTAAATTCTTCCTGAAAAAATCATTTTATTCTATTATTTTTTTTTACTAAAGTCTCCCTGAAAAAAAAAAAAAAACAAATCAGTGGGAGATTAATATTGCCCTTTCTGCTTGTGTGCCAGTCTTGACTCCTGGGTGTGCCATCTCTCTCTCTCTCTCCAATTGTGGGCCATAGAAAGCCTATTATTTTTTTAGCTTGATTTGGGTTCCAAAATCTACCTGAAAAAATCACTACATCAATCAGTGGGAGATAAATATTGGCCTCTGGGCTTGTGTGCCACTCTTGACTCCTGTGTGCGTGATCTCTCACTCAGTGGGCCATAGAAAGCCTTTTTTTGTTTTATTTGTTTTCTAAATTCTCCCTGAAAAAATCATTTTATTTTATTTGGTTTCTAAATTCTTCCTGAAAAAATCATTTTATTCTATTATTTTTTTTTCCTAAAGTCTCCCTTAAAAAAAAAAAAAAAACAAATCAGTGGAGATTAATATTTACATTTGTGCTTCAGTGACAGTCCTGAGTGTGTGGCATCTCTCTCATTTGTTGCCACCAACAACAGAGTGTGTAACATTGTGCCTGATTTTCATTGTGGTCTCACTCACCTGTAAAGGGGTAGCTAAATCATACTGAAGTTATAGCTCACCGTGTAAGTTGTGTGACAGCAACAAATACCGTTAGTTTGTTTACGTTTTTAAAACAATGAGGAAGTCTGGTGGAAGAAGTCGTGGCCGGGGGCGTTCATTGTCAGCTGGTAATGAGGGTAGTGGTGGAGCATCAGCTGGTCGTGGGAAAAAAAATATTGCACCTAAGTCTGGAGCTGTGGAGCCAGGTTCGTCGTCTGGCTACACAAGGCCTCGAACGCTCCCTTTTCTGGGAGTAGGAAAACCGCTTTTAAAGCCGGAGCAGCAAGAGCAAGTTTTGGCTTATCTTGCTGACTCAGCCTCTAGCTCTTTTGCCTCCTCTCGTGAAACTGGTAAATGTCAAAGCAGCGCGTCGTTAGTGGATGTTCACGGTCAGGGACAAGTCGCTTCCTTGTCCTCTTCAGCAACGGGTTACTCCATGGAGCTCTTTACACATACCGTCCCTGGCTTAGAAAGTGAAGCAGTTACCAGTCCATGCCCATTACAAGTTGAATCTGACATGGAGTGCACTGATGCACAGCCACAGCCAGACTACTATGCTGGTCCTTTGACTCAGACCACAACATTGCCCTCGCAGGGTAATGATCAAGAATCAGACCCTGATGAGACTATGTTGCCCCATCACGAACGCTATACCACCGACCGACACGGTGACACAGACGAAGTTGCACACAAGCTACAAGAAGAGGTAATAGATGACCCAGTTCTTGACCCCGATTGGCAGCCATTGGGGGAACAGGGTGCAGGCGGCAGCAGTTCTGAAGCGGAGGAAGAGGGGCCGCAGCAGGCATCAACATCGCAACAGGTTCCATCTGCCGGGCCCGTATCTTGTCCAAAACGCGTGGCAAAGCCAAAACCTGTTGGAGGACAGCGTGGCCATCCGGTTAAAGCTCAGTCTGCAATGCCTGAAAAGGTATCCGATGCTAGAAAGAGTGCAGTCTGGCATTTTTTAAAACAACATCCAATTGATCAGCGCAAAGTCATCTGTCAAAAATGTTCAACTACCTTAAGCAGAGGACAGAATCTGAAAAGTCTCAATACAAGTTGCATGCATAGACATTTAACCACCATGCATTTGCAAGCGTTGTCTAACTACCAAACGTCCCTTAAGGTTGTAGCACCCTCGGCCAATGAAGCTAGTCAGCAACGCAACATCCCTTCCGGCAGTGTAGGGCCACCATTTTCCGCACCACCTGCAGTATCTGTGCAGGTTTCTTTGCCAGGCCAAAGCAGTCAGGGTCAGGGAATCACCAGTTTCGTAGTAGGAAACACTGCATCTAGGGCACCGGCGGCAACAATACCATCTCCCACCGTCTCTCAGTCTGCCATGTCCACCGGCACCCCCGCTAGTTCCACGATCTCCAGCTCTCCAGTCCAGCTCACCCTACATGAGACTATGGTTAGAAAAAGGAAGTACTTAGCCTCGCATCCGCGTACACAGGGTTTGAATGCCCACATAGCTAGACTAATCTCGTTAGAGATGATGCCCTACCGGTTAGTTGAAAGCAAAGCTTTCAAAGCCCTGATGGACTACGCTGTACCACGCTACGAGCTACCCAGTCGACACTTTTTTTCCAGAAAAGACATCCCAGCCCTCCACCAGCATGTTAAAGAGCGCATCGTCCATGCACTCAGGCAATCTGTGAGCACAAAGGTGCACCTGACAACAGATGCATGGACCAGTAGGCATGGCCAGGGACGTTACGTGTCCATCACGGCACACTGGGTGAATGTTGTGGATGCAGGGTCCACAGGGGACAGCAAGTTTGGGACAGTTCTGCCTAGCCCACGGTCTAGGAAACAGTTGGCTGTAGCCGTTCGCACCCCCTCCTCCTCCTCTTCGTCCTCCTGCAGAAGCGAGAGCTCGTCCACAGACCGCAGTCGCACAACCACTCCATCCGCAGCTGCCACTGTTGCACACCAGGTCTCCCATTATGGGGCAGCTACTGGCAAACGTCAGCAGGCTGTATTGGCTATGAAGTGTTTGGGCGACAACAGACACACCGCGGAAGTTCTGTCCGAGTTCTTGCAGAAAGAAACGCAGTCGTGGCTGGGCACTGTAGATCTTGAGGCAGGCAAGGTAGTGAGTGATAACGGAAGGAATTTCATGGCTGCCATCTCCCTTTCCCAACTGAAACACATTCCTTGCCTGGCTCACACCTTAAACCTGGTGGTGCAGTGCTTCCTGAAAAGTTATCCGGGGTTATCCGACCTGCTCCTCAAAGTGCGTGGACTTTGCTCACATATCCGCCGTTCGCCCGTACACTCCAGCCGTATGCAGACCTATCAGCGTTCTTTGAACCTTCCCCAGCATTGCCTAATCATAGACGTTGCAACAAGGTGGAACTCAACACTGCACATGCTTCAGAGACTGTGCGAACAGAGGCGGGCTGTTATGTTTTTGTGGGAGGATACACATACACGGGCAGGCAGTAGGATGGCAGACATGGAGTTGTCAGGTGTGCAGTGGTCGAAGATTCAAGACATGTGTCAAGTCCTTCAGTGTTTTGAGGAATGCACACGGCTGGTTAGTGCAGACAACGCGATAATAAGCATGAGCATCCCCCTAATGCGTCTGCTGATGCAAAGTTTGACGCACATAAAGGATCAGGCGTCTGCAGCTGAGGAAGAGGAAAGCCTTGATGACAGTCAGCCATTGTCTGGCCAGGGCAGTGTACAGGACGAGTTAGCGGGCGAAGAGGAGGAGGAGGACGAGGAGGATGATGGGTATGATTATATTTTTAATGAGGAAGCTTTTCCGGGTCCACTGGAAATTGGTGGCGCGGCAAGGCCGGGTTCTGGTTTTTGGAGGGACACAAGTGACGTGGATTTGCCTGAAACTGCCCCTCAACCAAGCACAACCGCAGATTTGAGAACTGGAACTTTGGCCCACATGGCGGATTATGCCTTACGTATCCTCAAAAGGGACACACGCATAACTAAAATGATGAACGATGACGATTACTGGTTGGCCTGCCTCCTTGATCCTCGCTATAAAGGCAAATTGCAAAATATAATGCCACATGAGAACTTGGAACTAATATTAGCAACCAAACAATCAACTCTTGTTGACCGTTTGCTTCTGGCATTCCCTGCACACAGCGCCCGTGATCGTTCTCACACGAGCTGCAGGGGCCAGCAGACCAGAGGAGTTAGAGGGGCAGAAATCAGAAGTGGCGTTGGCCAGAGGGGTTTTCTGACCAGGTTGTGGAGTGATTTTGCTATGACCGCAGACAGGACAGGTACTGCAGCATCAATTCAAAGTGACAGGAGACAACATTTGTCCAGTATGGTTACAAACTATTTTTCATCCCTTATCGATGTTCTCCCTCAACCGTCATTCCCATTTGATTACTGGGCATCAAAATTAGACACCTGGCCAGAATTGGCAGAATATGCATTGCAGGAGCTTGCCCGGCAGCTAGTGTCCTATCAGAAAGAGTATTCAGTGCTGCAGGTTCAATACTAACAGAAAAAAGGACTCGTCTGGCTACCCAAAATGTAGATGATCTAACCTTCATTAAAATGAACCACAACTGGATTTCGAAATCTTTTGCCCCACCTTGCCCGGCTGACACCTAGCTTTCCTATGAAAAGGTCTTGCCTGTGGACTATTCTGAATGTTTTTTCCAATCTCGTAATTTTCTGCACCTGATTGTCCAGCATACGACATGTTTACACCTCACTAAATGGCCAAACTCCCCACACGGGGCCGTGGTATCGACACTTGGCGACAGCACCCGTGAGAGTGCTGTTTGTCTGAAGAGGTGGATGTGCCCGCTTTTGGTCGACGGCATTGCCACTGGGTCCCTCCTAGTACAATAAAGTGTCTCTGGCGGTGGTGGTGCGCAACCAACGTCAGACACACCGTTGTAATATGAGGGGCCCTGGGCCTGTACCGCCGGCCACAAGACAGTTCCCCCCCCAGCTCAAACAGTGCTCTACCACTTGCAAAATTATCTCACAGCTCCACCAATGTTTAGTGTATGCGCTGACATCCTTCAATGCCTGCCACTGACAATACCATTGTATTGACATTTTTGTTATGTTAGGCCTTCGAAGCCTGTCTGCGGTCACTCCTTCCACTATGCCTCCACTGACCACACCACTGCTGCCCGTGTACCCCTGGAACCAATTTAAAATTGCCTACAGCCATGTGTTATTATTTTAGGCCTTCGATGCCTGTCTGCGGTCACTCCTTCCACTAGGCCTCCACTGACCACACCACTGCTGCCCGTGTACCCCTGGAACCAATTTAAAATTGCCTACAGCCAGCCCAATATTTTTATTTTAGGCCTTCGATGCCTGTCTGCGGTCACTCCTTCCACTAGGCCTCCACTGACCACACCACTGCTGCCCGTGTACCCCTGGAATCAATTTAAAATTGCCTACAGCCAGCCCAATTTTTTTATTTTAGGCCTTCGATGCCTGTCTGCGGTCCGTTCTTTCTACTACTACTACACTGACCAGGCCACTGCTGCCCATGTACCCCTGGAACCAATTTAAAATTGCCTACAGCCATGTGTTATTATTTTAGGCCTTCGATGCCTGTCTGCGGTCACTCCTTCCACTAGGCCTCCACTGACCACACCACTGCTGCCCGTGTACCCCTGGAACCAATTTAAAATTGCCTACAGCCAGCCCAATTTTTTTATTTTAGGCCTTTGATGCCTGTCTGCGGTCCGTTCTTTCTACTACTACTACACTGACCAGGCCACTGCTGCCCGTGTACCCCTGGAACCAATTTAAAATTGCCTACAGCCATGTGTTATTATTTTAGGCCTTCGATGCCTGTCTGCGGTCACTCCTTCCACTAGGCCTCCACTGACCACAGCACTGCTGCCCATGTACCCCTGGAACCAATTTAAAATTGCCTACAGCCAGCCCAATTTTTTTATTTTAGGCCTTCGATGCCTGTCTGCGGTCACTCCTTCCACTATGCCTCCACTGACCACACCACTGCTGCCCGTGTACCCCTGGAACCAATTTAAAATTGCCTACAGCCAGCCCAATTTTTTTATTTTAGGCCTTCGATGCCTGTCTGCGGTCACTCCTTCCACTAGGCCTCCACTGACCACATCACTGCTGCCCGTGTACCCCTGGAACCCATTTAAAATTGCCTACAGCCATGTGTTATTATTTTAGGCCTTCGATGCCTGTCTGCGGTCACTCCTTCCACTAGGCCTCCACTGACCACACCACTGCTGCCCGTGTACCCCTGGAACCAATTTAAAATTGCCTACAGCCATGTGTTATTATTTTAGGCCTTCGATGCCTGTCTGCGGTCACTCCTTCCACTAGGCCTCCACTGACCACACCACTGCTGCCCGTGTACTCCTGGAACCTATTTATAATTGCATAGAGCATCCTTTTTTTAATAGTAGGCGTACAAAGTCTGTCTACGGTTCACTATTGAAATTGTCCTCCACTGCCCAGAGCACTGCAGCTTGTGTACCCCTGTAACTTTTTTCTGCTGCAGTGAGCCACATTTTTGGTTTGAGTCCTACTACCTGTGTCTGTCTGCGCCACTCAATTCAGCTGTGTTCCTTTGAAAAAAGCTGAGCGTCAATAGTCTTGTTTTCAGCCTCTAGGAATTTTAAAACTGCATTGGGTGTACAACTTTGGTAGGGCCTACTAACGGTGTCTGCCTCCCCAAGGTGTTCCCCAGGTTTCCTCTCCATTGCTTCAATCTTCATGCTCTCGTTTAGTAGTTGTTGGAAACTACGCTGCATTAGGCCTACAAATTGGGTATGGGGTGTATAGAGATGGTGTGTTCCACTCCAAGGTGTTCCCCAGGTTTCCTCTCCATTGCTTCGATCTTCATGCTCTCGTTTAGTAGTTGTTGGAAACTACGCCGCATTAGGCCTACAAATTGGGTATGGGGTGTAGAGAGATGGTGTGTTCCACTCCAAGGTGTTCTACAGGTTGCCTTTCCTGAACTTCTATCTTCAGGCTCTCATTAAATTGTAGTTAAATGGAACAACTGCATTTGGTGTACTAGTTGGTTTGGGGCCTACTATCGGTGTCTGCCACTCCTTGCTGTTCTCCTGGTTTCCTGTCCTGAAATTCCATTTTCAGGCTCTTGTTAAGTAGTTGTTAATGTTAGACTGCATTTGGCCTACTAGTTGGGTTTGGTGCCTACTATCGGTGTCTGCCACTCCTTGCTGTTCTCCTCAACTGAACAAAGCTGGGCCGCCTGTTTACTACGGTTGCCAATTTTGAACTGCATGTCGACTACTTACTGATTTGGGCCTACTCTCTGTGTCAGCCTCTCATTCCAGTTGTCCTCCACTGCAATGCCCCCTGGTTAGTCCTGTGTTACCAATTTTGAACTGCATTTAGCCCACTTTATTCTTTGGGCCTATATCTGTGTTTCCTCCTCATCCTGCCCATTGCCCAGCCAGTGATAGATGAGTCTGCTGGTACATTGACCCATAACGCAAAATTCCCCGTGCACGCTACACAGCAAGATTGTGACCCTGCTGAAAGTCAGGTTCCTCTTCCCGCATACCATACCACCTTACACGGGGACAAAGAGGAAGGTGCAGATGAAAGTGCAGGTTCCTTCATCAGGTGGGGGGAGGAATACAAGTTGGTGACGTCACTGGCACAGGGCCTCTCATAGTACGCAAAAGTGTTGCTGCCGGTGGGAGGCGCCCCCGCCGTGCAAACACACCGCTGTACTTTGAGGGGCCCTCTGCCAGTGCCAATGCCAACGAGTGGGCCCCCCCTGCTTGCTCAGGATCACAGCACTTGCAAAGTTTAAATACTTACCTCTCCCTGCTCCACTGCCGTGACGTGGTCCAGATTTACTGGGCCCACTAATTACTTGAACCAGCCCTACCCCCCACAACTTTAGCCAAATGACCCCCAATTTCAAATGCCTTCCAATTATTATAAGGTAAATTACGATTGACAAGCTTCTTTAACAAGAATGGATGTTTTTGCCATTAAAATGGGCAGTGTAGGTGTTTTCCTGGCCTCCACTCACTGCCGACTATGCTCCCCCATTGACTTGCATTGGGTTTCGTGTTTCGGGCGATACCCGACTTATTGCGATAATCGGCCGATTCCACTCGACTCGACTTCTAAGATAGTCGGGTTTCGCGAAACACGGCTCGACTCTAAAAAGGTCAAGGTCGCTCAACCCTAGTGACAGTGTGCATATTTGATCTTCATCACTCAGCTATCTGCAGTGAAATAGAATAGCTGCAGACTTTTCTTCTCAGCCTGTGAAACCCTTTAAAATTCTTCCCTCTGCAAGATATCTATAATTCACAGTAAGAATCTTTTACAGGAAAATACAAGGAAGCCTATTTTTTATAATAAATTGCAGCATGACGTTGAATATGTTAATAGAATGAAATGGACTATACAGTTTGCTGTGTAATTTCTCCTGAGTACACAGATACTCCATATGTGGTGGACTGTTATGACCTGGTGGTTAGGAGCACCCGGAATGACCTGATAATTAAACCTCATACAGGACGAACTCTGGGATGTGGGAGCTCTGCTGACCGCAAGCCCTAATCCTATCACACACACTAAAAATAGCCGTGGAGCGCTCCTGACCAGACCTAGGTGCCTCGTCACAGCCTAAGAACTATCTAGCCCTAGAGATGGAAAATAAAGCCTACCTTGCCTCAAAGAAATTCCCCAAAGGTAAAGGAAGCCCCCCACATATATTGACTGTGAGTAAGATGAAAGTCACAAACGCAGAGATGAAACAGGTTTCAGCAAAGGGAGGCCAGACTTACTAAATAGACAGAGGATAGGAAAGGTAACTTTGCGATCAGCACAAAAACCTACAAAAGACCACGCAGAGTGTGCAAAAAAGACCTCCGCACCGACTCACGGTGCGGAGGGGCCACTCTGCATCCCAGAGCTTCCAGCTAGCAAGACAAAATCATGAAAACCAGCTGGACAAGAAAACAGAGAACAAAATAAGACTATAAGGAACTTGGCTTCTGCAGGAGAAGGCAGGTCACCAGAGATATCCAGGAGCGAACTGAACGAATGCAAAAACATTGACAGCTGGCGTGGAGTAACGATCTGAGAGGAGTTAAATAGAGCAGCCAACCAAAGGATAACCCACGTCACCTGTGTAAGGAACCTCAGAAGCAGCAGCTTCACTCAAAGCCACCAGAGGGAGCCCATAGACAGGACTCGCCGAAGTACCATTCACGACCACAGGAGGGAGTTCGACAACAGAATTCACAACAGTGGACAAATTGCAGGGTTCAGAAGGGAAAGAGCACCATTTGACTTTTTGAGTATAAAATTGTCTGGAACAGATGGTGAACGCCATGTTGTGTTTGGAGAGCCCCTGATGTGCCTAAACCCTAGAAACTCACTCACTGAGATGCTTTACCAGGTAGACACAGTAACCGTACTGGTGGTAGTTCACCTGTTAGTTTATTATGGACAGCATAAACTTCAGCAGGGTTCAGGAAAAATAAACAGAGCCTTTCTGGCATAACGGTAAACCAAAGGTAAAGTTTAAACAGAATCATTGCCCTGCAGGCTTCACTGCAAGTAACACACACAGCATCCTTAGCTCCTTCGGGAGCTAGGTGGGACTTCCACCTCTCCCAAAACACGACATCCCCTGACTCTCATGGCCAGGCTTTTAACACCTCATGTGATGTGTTATGAACTGGTGATTCAGAACCACAATGGACCTAGTGGTTAAGAGCACACAAAGTGACCTGATAGTTACTAATAACATAGGACGAGCTCTGAGACGTGGGAACTCTGCTGACCGCAATCCCTAATCCTATCATACCACACTAGAGGTAGCCGTGGAGCACTCCTGACCAGACCTAGGCGCCTCGGGCACAGCCTGAGAAACTAGCTAGCCCTGAAGATAGAAAAATAAGCCTACCTTGCCTCAGAGAAATTCCCCAAAGGAAAAGGCAGCCCCCCACATATAATGACTGTGAGTAAAGATGAAAATACAAACACAGAGATGAAATAGATTTTAGCGTGAGGCCCGACTGAATAGACCGAGGATAGGAAAGATAGCTTTGCGGTCAGCACAAAAACCTACAAACAACCACGCAGAGGGCGCAAAAAGACCCTCCGCACCGACTAACGGTACGGAGGTGCTCCCTCTGCGTCTCAGAGCTTCCAGCAAGCAAGAAAAACCAATATAGCAAGCTGGACAGAAAATATAGCAAACAAAAGTAACACAAGCAAAACTTAGCTTATGCAGGGCAGACAGGCCACAAGAACGATCCAGGAGAAAGCAAGACCAATACTGGAACATTGACTGGAGGCAAGGAACAAAGAACTAGGTGGAGTTAAATAGAGCAGCACCTAACGACTTAACCTTGTCACCTGAGGAAGGAAACTCAGAAGCCGCAGCCCCACTCACATCCACCAGAGGAAGCTCATAGACACAACCAGCCGAAGTACCACTCATGACCACAGGAGGGAGCTTGACCACAGAATTCACAACAGTACCCCCCCTTGAGGAGGGGTCACCGAACCCTCACCAGAGCCCCCAGGCCGACCAGGATGAGCCAAATGAAAGGCACGAACCAGATCGGCAGCATGAACATCAGAGGCAAAGACCCAGGAATTATCTTCCTGACCATAACCCTTCCACTTAACCAGGTGCTGGAGTTTCCGTCTCGAAATACGAGAATCCAAAATCTTCTCCACTATATACTCCAACTCCCCCTCAACCAAAACCGGGGCAGGAGGATCAACGGATGGAACCACAGGTGCCACGTATCTCCGCAACAATGACCTATGGAATACATTATGGATGGAAAAAGAAGCTGGAAGGGTCAAACGAAAAGACATAGTAACATAGTTAGTAAGGCCGAAAAAAGACATTTGTCCATCCAGTTCAGCCTATATTCCGTCATAATAAATCCCCAGATCTACGTCCTTTTACAGAACCTAATAATTGTATGATACAATATTGTTCTGCTCCAGGAAGACATCCAGGCCTCTCTTGAACCCCTCGACTGAGTTCGCCATCACCACCTCCTCAGGCAAGCAATTCCAGATTCTCACTGCCCTAACAGTAAAGAATCCTCTTCTATGTTGGTGGAAAAACCTTCTCTCCTCCAGACGCAAAGAATGCCCCCTTGTGCCCGTCACCTTCCTTGGTATAAACAGATCCTCAGCGAGATATTTGTATTGTCCCCTTACAAATATCTATATTAAGAACCTCAGAAATCCTATACGGACCAATGAAACGAGGCTTAAACTTAAGAGAGGAAACTTTCATAGGAATATAACGAGATGACAACCAAACCAAATCCCCAACACGAAGTCGGGGACCCACACAGCGCCTGCGGTTAGCGAAACGTTGAGCCTTCTCCTGGGACAATGTCAAATTGTCCACTACATGAGTCCAAATCTGCTGCAACCTATCCACCACAGTATCCACACCAGGACAGTCTGAAGACTCAACCTGCCCTGAAGAGAAACGAGGATGGAAACCAGAATTGCAAGAAAACGGCGAAACCAAAGTAGCCGAGCTGGCCCGATTATTAAGGGCGAACTCAGCCAAAGGCAAAAAGGACACCCAATCATCCTGATCAGCAGAAACAAAACATCTCAGATATGTTTCCAAGGTCTGATTGGTTCGTTCAGTCTGGCCATTTGTCTGAGGATGGAAAGCCGAGGAAAAAGACAAATCAATGCCCATCCTAGCACAAAAGGCTCGCCAAAACCTCAAAACAAACTGGGAACCTCTGTCAGAAACGATGTTCTCCGGAATGCCATGTAAAAGAACCACATGCTGGAAGAACAATGGCACCAAATCAGAGGAGGAAGGCAATTTAGACAAGGGTACCAAATGGACCATCTTAGAGAAGCGATCACAAACCACCCAAATGACCGACATTTTTTGAGAGACGGGGAGATCCGAAATAAAATCCATAGAGATATGTGTCCAGGGTCTCTTCGGGACTGGCAAGGGCAAAAGCAACCCACTGGCACGAGAACAGCAGGGCTTAGCCCGAGCACAAATCCCACAGGACTGCACAAACGAACGCACATCCCGCGACAGAGACGGCCACCAAAAGGATCTAGCCACCAAATCTCTGGTACCAAAGATTCCAGGATGACCAGCCAACACCGAACAATGAACCTCAGAGATAACTCTACTCGTCCATTTATCAGGGACAAACAGTTTCTCCACTGGGCAACGGTCAGGTCTATTAGCCTGAAATTTTTGCAGCACCCGCCGCAAATCAGGGGAGATGGCAGACAAAATTACCCCCTCTTTGAGAATACCCGCCGGCTCAGGCAAACCCGGAGAGTCGGGCACAAAACTCCTAGACAGGGCATCCGCCTTCACATTTTTAGAGCCCTGAAGGTACGAAACCACAAAGTCAAAACGGGAGAAAAACAGCGACCAACGAGCCTGTCTAGGATTCAACCGTTTGGCAGACTCGAGATAAGTCAAGTTTTTGTGAGCAGTCAAGACCACCACGCGATGCTTAGCTCCTTCAAGCCAATGACGCCACTCCTCGAATGCCCACTTCATGGCCAGCAACTCTCGATTGCCAACATCATAATTACGCTCAGCAGGCGAAAACTTCCTGGAAAAGAAGGCGCATGGTTTCATCACCGAGCCATCAGAACTTCTTTGCGACAAAACAGCCCCTGCATCAACCTCGACCTGGAACGGGAGCGAAACATCTGGTTGGCACAACACAGGGGCAGAAGAAAAACGACGCTTCAACTCCTGAAAAGCTTCCACAGCAGCAGAAGACCAATTGACCACATCAGCACCCTTCTTGGTTAAATCAGTCAACGGTTTAGCAATGCTAGAAAAATTATTGATGAAGCGACGATAAAAATTAGCAAAGCCCAGGAACTTTTGCAGACTCTTCAGAGATGTCAGCTGAGTCCAATCATAAATGGCCTGAACTTTAACAGGGTCCTTCTCGATAGTAGAAGGGGAAAAAATGAAACCCAAAAATGAAACCTTCTGAACACCAAAGAGACACTTTGACCCCTTCACAAACAAAGAATTCGCACGCAGGACCTGGAACACCATTCTGACCTGCTTCACGTGAGACTCCCAATCATCCGAGAAGACCAAAATATCATCCAAGTATACAATCAGGAATTTATCCAGGTACTCTCGGAAGATGTCATGCATAAAGGGCTGAAACACTGATGGAGCATTAGAAAGCCCGAATGGAATAACCAGGTACTCAAAATGGCCCTCGGGCGTATTAAATGCTGTTTTCCATTCATCGCCCTGTTTAATACGCACAAGATTATACACACCACGAAGATCTATCTTGGTGAATTAACTAGCCCCCTTAATCCGAGCAAACAAATCAGACAGCAGCGGCAAGGGGTAAATTTGACTGTGATTTTATTTAGAAGGCGGTAATCAATACAAGGTCTCAGCGAACCATCCTTCTTGGCCACAAAAAAGAACCCTGCTCCCAATGGCGACGACGG
Source organism: Ranitomeya imitator (assembly GCF_032444005.1). Lineage (NCBI taxonomy): Eukaryota > Metazoa > Chordata > Amphibia > Anura > Dendrobatidae > Ranitomeya > Ranitomeya imitator. The sequence goes on along the minus strand of NC_091286.1, from coordinate 449,475,892 downwards.
GCGAATATGACCCTTCTCCAAGGATTCCTTTACGTAACTCCGCATAGCGGCGTGCTCAGGCACAGACAAATTAAACAGTCGACCTTTAGGAAACTTACTACCAGGAATCAAATTGATAGCACAATCGCAATCCCTATGGGGAGGTAGGGCACTGGACTTGGGCTCATCAAATACATCCCGGTAATCCGACAAGAACTCTGGGACCTCAGAAGGGGTGGATGATGAAATAGACAGAAATGGAACATCACCATGTACCCCCTGACAACCCCAGCTGGACACAGACATTGATTTCCAATCCAATACTGGGTTATGGACTTGTAGCCATGGCAACCCCAACACGACCACATCATGCAGATTATGCAACACCAAAAAGCGAATATCCCCCTGATGCGCAGGAGCCATGCACATGGTCAGTTGGGTCCAGTACTGAGGCTTATTCTTGGCCAAAGGCGTAGCATCAATTCCTCTCAATGGAATAGGATACTGCAAGGGCTCCAAGAAAAACCCACAGCGCCTAGCAAACTCCAAGTCCATCAAGTTCAGGGCAGCGCCTTTATCCACAAATGCCATGACAGAATAGGATGACAAAGAGCAGATCAAAGTAACGGACAAAAGAAATTTCGACTGTACCGTACCAATGGTGGCAGACCTAGTGAACCGCTTAGTGCGCTTAGGACAATCGGAGATAGCATGAGTGGAATCACCACAGTAAAAACACAGCCCATTCTGACGTCTGTGTTCTTGCCGTTCAGCTCTGGTCAAAGTCCTATCGCACTGCATAGGCTCAGGTTTATGCTCAGATAATACCGCCAAATGGTGCACAGTTTTACGCTCACGCAAGCGTCAACCGATCTGAATGGCCAAAGACAGACTCATTCAGACCAGCAGGCATAGGAAATCCCACCATGACATCCTTAAAGGCTTCAGAGAGACCCTTTCCGAAAATTGCTGCCAGCGCACATTCATTCCATTGAGTGAGCACAGACCACTTCCTAAACTTCTGACAATATATCTCTACCTCATCCTGACCCTGACACAGAGCCAGCAAATTTTTCTCTGCCTGATCCACTGAATTAGGTTCATCATAAAGCAATCCGAGCGCCAGAAAAAACGCATCAATATTACATAATGCAAGATCTCCTGGCGCAAGGGAAAATGCCCAGTCTTGAGGGTCGCCACGTAATAAATAATGATCTTAACTTGTTGAACTGGGTCACCAGAGGAGCGGGGTTTCAAAGCCAGAAACAGTTTACAATTATTTTTAAAACTCAGAAACTTAGCTCTATCTCCAGAAAACAAATCAGGAATAGGAATTCTTGGTTCTAACATAGAATTCTGAACCACAAAGTCTTGAATATTTTGTACTCTTGCAGTGAGATGATCCACACAAGAAGACAGACCTTTAATGTCCATCACTACACCTGTGTCCTGAACCACCCAAATGTCTAGGGGAAAAGAAAGACAAAACACAGTGCAGAGAAAAAAAATGGTCTCAGAACTTCTCTTTTCCCTCTATTGAGAAGCATTAGTACTTTGGGCCTCCAGTACTGTTATGAACTGGTGATTCAGAACCACAATGGACCTAGTGGTTAAGAGCACACAAAGTGACCTGATAGTTACTTATAACATAGGACGAGCTCTGAGACGTGGGAACTCTGCTGACCGCAATCCCTAATCCTATCATACCACACTAGAGGTAGCCGTGGAGCGCTCCTGACCAGACCTAGGCGCCTCCGGCACAGCCTGAGAAACTAGCTAGCCCTGAAGATAGAAAAATAAGCCTACCTTGCCTCAGAAAAATTCCCCAAAGGAAAAGGCAGCCCCCCACATATAATGACTGTGAGTAAAGATGAAAATACAAACACAGAGATGAAATAGATTTTAGCAAAGTGAGGCCCGACTTACTGAATAGACCAAGGATAGGTAAGATATCTTTGCGGTCAGCACAAAAACCTACAAACAACCATGCAGAGGGCGCAAAAAGACCCTCCGCACCGACTAACGGTACGGAGGTGCTCCCTCTGTGTCTCAGAGCTTCCAGCAAGCAAGAAAAACCAATATAACAAGCTGGACAGAAAATATAGCAAACAAAAGTAACACAAGCAAAACTTAGCTTATGCAGGGCAGACAGGCCACAAGAACGATCCAGGAGAAAGCAAGACCAATACTGGAACATTGACTGGAGGCAAGGAACAAAGAACTAGGTGGAGTTAAATAGAGCAGCACCTAACGACTTAACCTCGTCACCTGAGGAAGGAAACTCAGAAGCCGCAGCCCCACTCACATCCACCAGAGGAAGCTCATAGACAGAACCAGCCGAAGTACCACTCATGACCACAGGAGGGAGCTTGACCACAGAATTCACAACAGTGATGATCATATGACCCTGATATCACACAGGTCCTGTCAGGACTCTGCAGGTGGAGATACAGTGGCCCTTCTCCCACCCACTCTATGGAGGTCCAGCCTATAACATAACTTAACCCTCTCAACACATAGCATGCTGGAGGAAAACTATTCTGGTTTCTCATCACTGAAGCTGATATATGCAGTGACACATATGTCCCTTCATACACTGTGCCAGCGATCCTGTCACACACCCCCACAAGTGAACCCCTTTTGGAGACTACACCCCTTAAGGACTTTATCTACAGGTGTGGTGAGCACCATGAACCCACAGGTGCTTCACAGAATTTTATAACATTGAGCCATTAAAATGGAAAAGTACATTTCCACAAAAATGTTTTAGTCCCAATGTTTTTCATTTTCACAAGGGTAACAGGACAAAATGGATCATACAATTTGTTGTGCAATTTTTCCTGAATACACAGATATCTCATATGTGAATGAAAACTACTGAACGCCCTCCCCGTAGTTAATCTATGGGGGGTCGCATGATAACACAGCCACCAATGGTATTTTTATGGTTAAAGTTGAATTCTCCTCATTACATTTGTTCTGTCAGAAAAAGCTATTAATAGCTATGTAAGCTGTGCTGTGCACCAGCAGGTTAATTCTGTTTTTTTCTGGTTTTTCCTTACTGTCATTCCCGGTTTTTTTCTGGTTGACAAGTACTGAACTGAAGGAATTCCTGGCTATAAAAACAGCTGCTCTGAGCCATTATCACCAGTTTACCTCAGAAGATTGAAGATAGAGGATCTACAGATGAAATCGCTGGTTCAACAGCTGTTGCGGAAGGCTGAAGATGAGGGTGGTATTGAATGGTTGCAGAGCTGTTTAGCTACAAAACCTGCTATAAGACCTACCTCCTCTCCGGAGGTTTCTACAGCTCCTGCTCCACGATCTCCGCTCTCCTCTGATGCCCCGCACAAGTCGCCGCTTCCGCCGCGTCCATGCCGCAGCTCTGGAAGGAACCAGCGGCCCAGAAAATCCTACTCACCACCGCCATCTTCGCGCCCGGCTGACGCGTCGCAGGAAGTGCATAGCCGAAGTCGGAGGTCATCGCGCCAGAGGTCTCGCAGCCCATCGCGCGATTCTACAGCTGATCATCAGGTGGCGCTGCCGGCGTCATCATCCGCGGCCGGTAATTCGACTCCCTGTCACAGCCTGCCGGAAGTCCGGCGGGCAGAGAGGCGCCAAGACCAGCGCATCTAGCCACCGTATCCTTAAAAGAGTTGCGGTGGCCCAGGGAATCCCGGAGACAGCGTCACAGCCAAGGCACAGAGCATCGGTAAGAGAGGTGAGCGCATCCTACGCTGCAGCGGCATCATGGAGATCTACATCTCCAGTTTCCGATCAGGAGGAGGATATTCAATCTCATAACCAGCCACATTCACCCACTCCAGTTGGCTTGAGTGCCGAAGTCACCATGGATCAAGAGGCCATCCAGCATGACGGGGGTGAGATGCTAAATGTGCCCCTGTCTGTCTCTGTCCTCAATATTAAGTCCATAGTAAGGGAGGCGATCAATGAGTATATGTCCAGCAGTGTTCCTGCGCCTGTTAGCACTGTGACTGCCTCATCTAATGATGCTGGCAGCGAGAGATTTATTATTAAACCTGGGCTGCCTGAAGTATTTTTAAAGGAGTCGCTCACATGTGAAGTTTCCCCACTGGGGTTTCATTTAAGCCCAACAATAAAAGAGCAGATTTGGAAAAGGGACTATGTCAATATCTTTTCCTTTTTACCATCTGTAAAAGAACAGCAGCATAAATACGACAAGAGGGAGGATAATGATGACAAGAAAAAGCCTATTAATGTTAAATCATTCAATAATTGGCTGCAAGCATTCTCTATCTATGCTGCTGTTCTGGGGGAAAAATTTCCTAACTTATGTTCAGGCCTTTTTCAGCATGTAGACTCTATTTTGGAAGCTTATAGGAATTTTGGGGGTATGGCTTGGCTCCAGTATGATGAGTCTTTCAGACAGAAGCTAGCCATGTACCCTGATCTTTCATGGGGTAAGAAGGATATAGGGTTGTGGATCAATTTAATGTTACCTCAGAAATTCTCATCATCCAGGCAGCCTGTGAATCCCCCTGCCAAAAAAGGGATATGCTTTGCATTCAACGAGGGTAATTGTAAGTGGGCTCTTAATTGCCGCTTTCGGCACGAATGCTCATTTTGTGGGGGCAACAACTCCATGTCAAAGTGCTACAAGAAGCAGTTTCAATCTGGACAGCAAGTGTGATCTAAGGAATCTATTTCAAAAAGCAGTGACTCCAGTGAAAGTGCGAAACAATGTCCCTTGGTTAGAGGTGTACCCAGATCAACGGATTAGCTCTGAGATTTTTCACGGGTTTTTATATGGGTTTTTTGTACCTCAATTTAAAGGAGTTGGTTGCTCTGTGGTTCGTAATTTACCATCCGCTTTTGAGTTTCCTCTAGTCGTTAAAGAAAAGATCTTAAAGGAGTTGGAATCGAGTAGAGTTGCTGGCCCCTTTAATTCACCTCCTTTCTCTAATTTTAGGATCTCCCCCCTCGGTGTAGTTCCCAAAAAGGAGCCAGGCTCCTTTAGATTGATACACCACTTGTCATTTCCCAGAGGCTCTTCTCTGAATGACGAGGCTGACTCTAACATCTGTTCTGTGAAATATTCTTCTTTTGACGAAGCAGTAAAGATTTTACAAAGGTTTGGCACCCATGCTCTGATGGCTAAATCAGACATAAAATCTGCCTGACGGTTTTAACTCCCTCGGTTTTGCTTTTAATTGTAACAACTCTGCTGGCATCACAGCATGGCCTCACATCTCTCACACAATCTTACCCACTGCTCCAGGCCATGATGTGCTTTCTCTTTAATGCCAGCTCCATGTTCTGTGTCTCTGCTCTCTGCATGCCTCATGGCTATGTGTATAGGGGGCCGGCGCCTGAACTCTCTGGTTCTTATAGGAATCAGGTGCATCTGTCTAATCAGTTTCTGACCAATTACCAAGAGGCCTCCTGTATATAGTGCAGCTCCACCCTGTGGTCTGGGACTGTGCAATGTGTTAGCTCAGTTAGTGTTTAGCTGCTGAGTTTGCCTGGCCTTGCTCTGAGTTACTCCCTCTGAGCTTTTCTCTGTGCTATTGCCTTGATCTTGTTGTCCGCCCTCCAGGAGGCAGAATATCCTGGTCCCTGTGTCTTTGTCCCTGTGTCTTGTTCCATTGCCTTGTCTGTACTTTGTCTTTTTTTGGTCTCCCTGTCTGTGGCTTCATTCCCTGCTTTGTCTTTCCTTGTGTTCTCAGTTTGCTTACACTCCGCACTCTTGCGGCTCTGCACTCAGACCTTGCTTCGCACTCTCTGGCTTTGCTCTGTGGCTCCGCTCTTTGCGGTTCTATCTGGCTCCGCTCTTTGCGGTTCTATCTGGCTCCGCTCTTTGCGGTTCTATCTGGCTCCGCCTCCTGTTTCTACACTTGGCTCCGTCTCTGCTCTTGGCTCCGCCTCCAGCGTCTCCGCTCTTGGCTCCGCCTCCAGCGTCTCTGCTCTTGGCTCTGCCTCCAGCGTCTCCGCTCTTGGCTCCACCTCCAGCGTCTCCGCTCTTGGCTCCGCCTCCAGCGTCCACGCTCTTGGCTCCGCCTCTAGCGTCTCCGCTCTTGGCTCCGCTTCCAGCGTCTCCGCTCTTGGCTCCGCCTCCAGCGTCTTCGCTTTTGGCTCCGCCTCCAGCGTTTCTGCTCTTGGCTCCGCCTCCAGCATCTCCGCCCTTGGCTCCGCCTCTTGCGGCTCCGCCCTTGGCTCTGCCTTCTCTTCTCTTAGTTCCACCTTCTACTTGTTACTTGGTCCTCCTGTCCGAACAGGTTCCAACCTGTTTCTCATACCTGCCTGCAGACCGGTCCCTACCGGTTCTTCCTATGTTCCAGCTGTACCCGCCTGCCTACCAGAGAGCCAGCCGTGTCCGCCTGCCCGCCAGTGTCTCTGTTGTACCCGTCTGCCTGCCTGTGTCCCAGCCATGCCCGCCTGTCAGCCAGAGTGCCAGCCGTGCCCGCTCCGTTCCTTAGTGGGATCAGCAGCCACAGCCAGACATCACCCTGGAGTGGCACCTGGTAGCTTCCTATTGCACAAGTCTGACCTCACCATCAGAGGCTCCAGCGAACACCTAGGAAGCTACTTAGTTACGTCCCTTCCAGGGAAGTTTGGTCTGTGGTCCAGTGGGGCCACACCCCCGTATGCCCGCGCCAACCAGTCTGGGCGCGTGCGTGACATTAATAACAAATTATTTTTTGATAGCTGCCTCCCTATGGGGTTTTCGTTGTCTTGTTACTATTTTGAATTGTTTTCTTCCTTTTTACATTGGGTAGTTGAGTTTTCTTTTGCAGATGGGGGGGGGGGTTCTTCATTATCTAGATGACTTTTTGTTTGTCGGCCTGAGGGATTCCAATATCTGTTTTTTGTTACTGCTCAGGTTTAGGAATATTTGTCATAAGTTTGGTGTCCCTATCGCTGAAGAAAAAACAGTTTCTCCTTGCACCTCTTTAGAGTTTCTCGGTATTCATATTGATTCTGCTAACATGTCTTGCTCCCTTCCAAAGGATAAAATTTCTAAGCTTTGCTCTCTGATTGATAATTTCTTATCAAGAGACAAGGTTACCCTTAAGGAGCTCCAGTCCTTGTTGGGTATGTTAAATTTCGCTTTGAAAATTATCCCCATGGGCAAGGTCTTTTCTAAACATCTTTACGATCTTACATCAGGTCATTCTTCTCCTCACGCCCATTTACGTTTGGGCAGCGGAGTCAAGGACGACTTACGTATTTGGTTGCAATTTTTGTTAGAGTTTAAAGGAAAAAATCTTTGGCAAGCCCCTTTCATGTTTTCTGATGAAATTGGCTTGTCATATTTTACTGACGAACAATTAGGCCTAGGATTAACATTTGATTCTAACTGGGCCTTTGAAACCTGGCCTGAGTCTTGGGTTCTTAATAGAGACTTCCCGCTTTATTGGATCTATTTTCTATTTTTTTAGCCATTCATTTTTGGGGTTCCTATCTTTCCAACAGGCGCATTACCTTTCGCTCTGAGAAGCAAAATTTGGTTTTCATGCTAAATACCCTTTCTTCTAAGAATAAGTTTGCTGCGACAATACTTAGGCATCTGACACTTACTTGTTTGAAATTAAACATTTGGTTAAAGGCTGTTTTTTCATCCCATACGTTTAAAGATAATGCAGAATTTGTTTGTCATCGCCAGGCGTCACAAGCTTTGGATCACACTCCAGAAGGGGACAAAAGAAGATTAATTTGTCCTCAGCACTTATGGGATTTAATTCAAGTATAATTAAATTTTTTTGTAGAAAATTCTTTAGCGAACAAAACTTGGGCTGACTATTCAGCTGCTTGGAGCTTATGGGTAAAATTTTGTCATTGCAATAATTATTCTTTTGTCGATTGTGACCCTTTTATGGCTTTGCGTTTCGCAGAGCATTTAGTTAAAAATGGATTATCCTATTCGGCTCTAGCAAAAAATTTTGTCTTTCTTTTTGAAACTTTTCGGTTAGAAAGCGCTATCTGAGTTTTTTGTTGTCAAACAATTTTTAAAGGGTTTTAGAAGGGCTAATTTTCAACCAGATGGTCGCCGCCCTATTTCGGTCCAACTCTTGAGAGACATTTGTATGTCTCTTCCATCAGTTTGTACGGATCTTTTTGAAGCGTCTCTTTTTTCTACAGCCTTTTCATTTGCATTTTTTGCGGCTTTGCGAGTGAGTGAGCTAGTTTCCCTCAAGAAATCTTTTCCGTCGGGTTTGTTCTTGGACCACGTTCAGTTGCGTAATCATAATTTAGTTATTTTTATTAAAAAATCTAAAACAGACCAACTAGGCCGTGGGTCATCTGTAAGATTGAATTCCATTTCAGATTAAACCATCTGCCCTGTTTACAACGCTTACAATTGGTCGGGTATTCGGCCCGGTTTGGATGGCCCATTTTTTATTCATAAAAATGGCGACCCTGCAACTGTATTCCAATTTAATTTTGTCCTTAAGAAATGTTTGAAACATTTAGGTTTAGAGAAACTTAATTTTTCTTCACATTCCTTTCGCATTGGAGCAGCCACAGAAGCTGCCAGGTTGGGCCTTAGTGAATCTCGTATAAGAAGAATTGGGAGATGGGAGTCTAATCGTTTTAAATTGTATATTTGTCCTGATCTATGCCTTCATTAACATCTTATTCATTCCTTAGGTGTTATCACTGTCTGGATCATCGGACACTCATTTATTTATTGGGCCGAGAAGAGGGAAATCGTCAGGTGTTACACAGAAAATTTAGGCTTTAACAAATCCTTTTTACAGATTTTTTGGCATAGCACTAGAGGAATGTTATGGTAGAACTTGATTCCTGAGCTTCATAAGTTAGCCGAGACCAGACCACATCCGAACTTGGTAATTTTTCATCTAGGTGGTAACGACCTTGGAAAAATTAACACGCTTGATTTTTTGTCTTTCATTAAAAGGGACTTATGTTTATTAAGAATGGAATTTTTTAACACTACTTTAGTTTTTTCGGAAATTATCCCCAGGTTTATATGGCTTCATGAGAATACTCGGTTTTTGGAGCGAATTAGAAAAAGGGTAAATCGGAACATTCAGAAATTCATGCCATTAATCCAAGGTTTCTCTTTTAGGCATGTCAATTTGGAAGATGTGATTCCAGGGATGTTTAGGAGAGATTGGGTACACCTCTCCGAGATTGGCCTGGATATCTTTAATTTGGATCTCCAGGCCATTATTGAGAATTGGCTGGGGCGTTTTGGGAGGGCCACACCATTTTAAGGCATGGCGTTTTGGAAAATCGCCCAGTGTTGGGTGGATTGGATTTTTAATGGTGAAATTTAATTCAGTTGATGAATTATTATTTAATTCTGGTTGGTTATTTATTAATAATTTATTCTTCATGTTACTCAAAAATAAATGCCATGGCCAATTTTTATTCCAAACTAAATCTGGTGTGTTTGTCTTATTATTTTCGAATGGTGGGGCTTGTGTTACCATGTTTGGGAACATGGCAGGGCTCAAAAGGGAAAGAGCACCATTTGACTTCTGGAGCAAATTGGCTGGAATAGATAGCGGATGCTATGTCACATTTGCAGAGCCCCTTATGTGATTAGCCAGTTTAAACCTACACCTGTTGAAAATTTCCTCTATGGATGTAGTGTGCAGACAAGTGATTAGACAACTTTATTCTTTGGGTCGGTGCGCTTCCAGATTTATATAATTTATATAATTTTTTTAGATTTATATAATTTTTTTAGGCTTTGCTGCTGTCACACACTAAAAAAACTTTTTTTTTTACATAAAAGTTTTTGCATCACCATATTTTGAGAACTATAATTTTTTATATCTGCCAACATAGTCATGTTGTTTTCTGCAGGACGAGTTTTTATTTGTACCATTTTTGGGCACGTAATATTTTTTCATCCCAGCAATTCAGGAATTTTTTTAATGCCGTTCACCATGTGGTAAAAATGATAAGACAACTTTATTCTTCGGGTCAGAATGGTTACAGCGATACCACATTTAGAATTTTTTTTTTTTAATGTTTTGTCATTTCTACATAATAAAAACAATTTTATAGAAAAAATATTGTTTTTGCATTGCTGTATTCTGAGACCTATAGCTTTTTTATTTTTACCCTGATGGAGCTGTATGTTAGTGATAAGTGAGCATACTTGCCACTACTCGGTACTCGCCTGAGCATCTTACTGCTCTAGATGCTCGAAGCTCGCTGAATATTTCCGGGGTTGCTCGGTGGGAGCTCGGGTCCCCTCCTTGCATGTTTGGTGCTCTTTAGAGAGCCAATGAACATGCAGGGATTGGCTGCCACACACTCTAATGCCGCAGCCATGTTGGTTGTGGCATTACAGTGATTAGCTGGTCGCACAGCGTCATCAAGTCTATATCAGACCTGGCACCGCCCGGCTCATCACAGTCTACTCCGGAATTAGGCAGTGTAGGGAGAGGTGCTGCTGAGCTAGGGATTTGCTTGTTTCTTAGTTAGGCCGGGATCACACATGCAAGAAACACGTCTGTGTCTCGCATGTGAAATCCAAGCTCTGGCGTCGGCACTCCAGAGCGGAGCGTGCGGCCGCATAGCAACACATGGAGCCGCACGCTCCGCTCTGGAGTGCCGGCGCCAGAGCTTGGATTTAACATGCGAGACACGGACGTGTTTCTCGCATGTGTGATCCCGGCCTTAGTGTGGGTATATCACAATATATTATACACATATCCATATCAATAAACAGTCCTTCTGAGGACTAATCCAGCTGCATAGATATCAGTGAAAGGCAGACAGTGTATGTGGCAGACGGCAGTGTATGTGCAGCGCCCCAGAGTCTTGGTCGTTGCAGTAATGTTATTCTTCCACCAGGGGGAGTGATGTTACGTCTGAAGGCAATGAAGGAGATCTTCTGTCCAGGTATCACAACCACAATACACACTTCACACTCCAGGGGGAGCCATGCTTCTATCTATTAGTGCATTCCTCACAATTAGGTAAAACTGGGGGTCTGGACAGAAAGTTAGTGAGAACGAGGAGAGGAGAGCAGATGGAAGTCTGTGGGAGAACGAGGGTTCACGGAGCTGTGCCTGCCCCACGTGCGGCAGCATCCCAAGAAAGAGACATTGAAAGGAATTGTGTTGCAGTGAGTGAGAAACGAAGTCATAGCAAAAGGAGAGGAACATCAGGGGGAGACCAGCTAGAAGCAGGCTGCCTCCTTCTGAAGCGCAGTAACCGGTAGCCAGAACACCGAGGGAGCAAGGATCTCTATGCTTTACTTCAGAGACTGACAGGACAGTTGATTCCATGTTGGCTGCCTGACCATATACCCAGGAGGCACGGTGGCAACTTGTGGGGGGCCGGGGCATCTCTAGGGTCCCTATAAAAAGCCTTAGGCCACCAGTCATACGGGTTTGCCCTATCCGTCAGGGGGACAGAGAGGAAGAGACTTAACACCTACAATAGTTGTGAGGACCTCACCGAGTTGCTCAGCAGGGAGGGAATACAACACTCAGGCACTAGAGGAAGGCTATTGAATTCCACCTGGATAAGGGGACTCTGGATTTGCCTTCAGACCGGCCGGACTCTGCCTACCCTGTGGTCCCTACCCTAGACTGTGGATGCTGAAGCCTTCAGTAAAGGTAAAGAGACTGCAACCTTGTGTCCTCGTTATTCACTGTGCCTTACAGCATCCACCATTCACCATCTACACTCTGGGAAGCCCTGGGGACATTCTTCACCTGTGGGAAGGTATACCATCTAGCTGGCATAACATCACCCCAGCAGACCCCTAAGCAGCGTCGGTCAGCCTGACCAAATACCACAGGTGGTGTCACGAACATTATCCCTTTAAAGACGTTTCCCCATTTACAACGGACTTTCCCCTAGGGCCACGGACCGGGTCAGCCACCATGACATCCCTAACGAGAACCGAAGGGCCCGGATCCGAGTACCCCACTGCTCTATTGGGGGGCGATCCATATATAGCAAGATGGTCCATTACAGTTCTATCTGCTCCTGCTGCTTTTACAGATATTTGTAGACATAGCCCCAGGTATCAGGGTCCAGGAATAATTTTTTTGGATCTTAATCCTGATTATTTGCTTAAAAAGTAATCCAGAGAACACCATTTTTCTGCTCCATTTGCTTGTTGGCACTGCAGAATACATCCAGATTCTTTCCATATTACAGCATTAAAAATCCATCTATTTAAAAGTGTGGTTTGTCTGTCACACGAATCACATTTAAATGAGCTCAAAATTCTGCCATTTCTGGCCTCCATTAAAATTTTGTTGCAGTGTGTTAGCGAAGTTATTGACACCAGTTTGCTGTGATGCCCGTAAAAAAAAAATTGTTATACAGTATGTTCATGTATACCCCCAGGGGTAAATGTTTGTCAGCCCATACACTTAGTGCATGGGCATTACAAGTCTTGGAAACCCGCTCCTTTCTAATGGAAACATTTTCTTATGAGGCCCTCCGCCACGTTTCTTCCAAGGGGCATTGGAGTGCCTCCAAATTTTTGGTAGCCCTTGCATTCCCTGCATAGGAAAACACTATGGGAAACCCACTTCCGGATAATGGGAACATTGTTTTCAGGAGGCCTTCTGACCTCTACGTCTCTTCCCAGGGGCATTGGAGTTCCTCCAAATTTTGGGCAGCCATTGCTTCACTGCATAGGTAAACACTATGGGAGACCCACTTCCTAATAATGGGAACATTTTTTTCATGAGGCCCTCCTCTACGTCACTTCCAAGGGGCATTGGAGTAGGTCCAAATTTTTGGCAGCCCTTGCATTCACTGCCTGGGCAAACAGTATTGGAGACCCACTTCCTAAGAATGGGAACATTGTTGGGGTGCTTCCAAATTTTGGGCAGCCCTGCCACTCACTGCATATGCAATAACAGTATAGGAGACCCACTGTTTAATAATGGGAACAACAAAGCATAGCCGGCTGATGGCTCTCTAAGAATAGTGAGGGCCGACTGCTGGCCCTTTAAGGGTATGTTTCCACGTGGCGTATTCCGAATGCTATGGATGCAGTGGACACCCACCCTGTCCAAAGCGCTGCCGGCTTTTGTATGTGCGGTGATTCAATGAACACATGCGGAATCACCGCATCCTATACATAGAACGGTGCTATTTATCTTGCAGAGACTGTGCATCTCCGCAAGATAAATAGACATGCTGCGGTCTATAAAGACACGCTGCATGTGCGAATATGCGGGTTTGCCACCTGCGTCTTTGTATGCATAGTGGATATGAGATTTCATAAAATCCCATCCCCTATGCTGTAACAGCTGGACGCTGTGGACTGGACGCAGCGTCCATTCCGCAGCCGATACGGCACGTGGAAACATACCCTAAGAATAGTAAAGGCCGCCTGATGCCCCTATAAAAATAGGCTTTGTGACTTTCAGAGTCCCTCCTTCATAAATGAAGCAGGATGTGTCTGATGAAGTGTCACACACCACATGGCCAGATAAGGTTGTAAAATATTAAAATGACATTTCCCAGTGAATGCTTTTGTCTTGGCTGAAAGCAATGCTAAAGTTCAAAAACGCATCAAAAATGCTAAGTGTGAATATAGCTCAACGTGTGGAGGAGCATTTTTGTTTTTGGTTATTTATTTTGCCTTATACACAAGTCATTACCCTGGAAAGGACCAGTAGTAGCAGTGACCTGGGAGTCAGAAATGCTGTTCCCATGTCATTTGAACACTGTTCCCCTCAATTTCCGCAATTTCTAGTCCCTCTGCAGACCGCCGGGGGGCCTCTGGAAAAATGCTCGAGTTTGCCATAGACTTACATTGGGCTCGTTGCTCGGGTAGAGCACCCGAGCATTCTAATTTGCTCAACCCGAGCAACGAGCACCTTAAGGTGCTCAACCCGAGCAACGAGCATTTTAATGCTTGCCCATCACTACTATATGTACTTTTTTTGTGGGACAAGATGATGTTTTCAGTGATAACATTATTATTTACATTCGTCTTTTTGATCGAGTTTCATTCCACTTTTTTTTCGGTGGTATAATGAACAAACATAGTTTTTGCCACATTTTTTATTTATTTTTTAGCAATGTTCACAGTAACTGGTGTGACACTTTTATAGATCCTGTCACTCTGGCTATTTCAGCACCTCCCACCAGTCACATGCTGTGATTGGTCAGTCAAATCATCTCTAGCCATGCCGGTCAGCTGTCAGTGACCTCTGTCGGCACGGAGCTGTCACTGTGTGTTTTCACACAGTGACAGTTAAAGTATATGATGGGTATAGCATGTCATGATGTGAGAACTGACACCTGCTCATGAAGTACTATACCTGTCATTTGGGGTTAAAGTGAACTCACTCTGCAGGTTCTCTGGAATAAATTCTGTTCCAGAGTTTCATACTGAATTTGTCTAAGTTTTTTGGGAAGCATGATTTACAAAAGTTATTCTCAAAACAATACACTCTCCCCTATACGCAGAATTTTAGTGAAACTGCGGAACTGTATTTAACAATGAGGAATGAGGATCATTATAACGAAATTAAATATTTTCAACACAATTAAGGCAAGAAGACATTATCAGAGCCATTTTGTGCTCAATAGTTTGGAGGGAACATAAACAAATAAAAATAAAATAAAATTGCACCACATTTGTGTTTTGGACCTACTTCTAATACTAATCCAAAATGTTAACCAAAACCCTGAGTGTAAAATGGATCTACATAATGGTACTATTAAGCTGGCAGAGATATAACCAGGGCACAGCAATACTTCAACACAATAATTCAACACATGGATATAGGCTACAGATAAAATACCAGTAGATGTATATGACATGCACAAAGAAAACAGTCAGAGCTGAGAGACTTCATCATGGCTCAGTCCATATAATAGGCTGTTGATGACAAGTTGGGGGGGGGGGGGTGGAATGGCAGCTGAAGATTATGCAGAAATATATAGACAACACATCATTGTTCCATGAAAAACAGGTTTCTTTTATTTTCTATCAGTACACACCATGAAGTCTGAACTATAAGGAGATCAAGTAAATTCCAGGTGTGGTGCTCCTCTTAGATTTTTTAGTTTTGATATGTTTAAAAACCAACAAAACCACCAAACCAATATAAAATGACTTACATATGCTTTATATTGTATGTGGGTAAAATGGCCTATTAATATAATATAAACCATACTATTCAGGATCCATCTTTCACTCTCATACCTACATGGGACTTCTCATAGCCACATAAACATACAGTTAGGGCCAGAAATATTTGGACAGTGACACAAGTTTTGTTATTTTAGCTGTTTACAAAAACATGTTCAGAAATACAATTATATATATAATATGGGCTGAAAGTGCACACTCCCAGCTGCAATATGATAGTTTCCACATCCAAATCGGAGAAAGGGTTTAGGAATCATAGCTCTGTAATGCATAGCGTCCTCTTTTTCAAGGGACCAAAAGTAATTGGACAATGGACTCTAAGGGCTGCAATTAACTCTGAAGGCATCTCCCTCGTTAACCTGTAATCAATGAAGTAGTTAAAAGGTCAGGGGTGGATTCCAGGTGTGTGGTTTTGCATTTGGAAGCTGTTGCTGTGAGCAGACAACATGTGGTCAAAGGAACTCTCAATTGAGGTGAAGCAGAACATCCTGAGGCTGAAAAAAAAGAAAAAATCCATCAGAGAGATAGCAGACATGCTTGGAGTAGCAAAATCAACAGTTGGGTACATTCTGAGAAAAAAGGAATTGACTGGTGAGCTTGGGAACTGAAAAAGGCCTGGGCGTCCACGGATGACAACAGTGGTGGATGATCGCCGCATACTTAATTTGGTGAAGAAGAACCCGTTCACAACATCAACTGAAGTCCAGAACACTCTCAGTGAAGTAGGTGTATCTGTCTCTAAGTCAACAGTAAAGAGAAGACTCCATGACAGTAAATACAAAGGGTTCACATCTAGATGCAAACCATTCATCAATACCAAAAATAGACAGGCCAGAGTTAAATTTGCAGAAAAACACCTCAAGAAGCCAGCTCAGTTCTGGAAAAGTATTCTATGGACAGATGAGACAAAGATCAACCTGTACCAGAATGATGGGAAGAAAAAAGTTTGGAGAAGAAAGGGAACGGCACATGATCCAAGGCACACCACATCCTCTGTAAAACATGGTGGAGGCAACATGATGGCATGGGCATGCATGGCTTTCAATGGCACTGGGTCACTTGTGTTTATTGATGACATAAGAGCAGACAAGAGTAGCCGGATGAATTCTGAAGTGTACCGGGATATACTTTCAGCCCAGATTCAGCCAAATGCTGCAAAGTTGATTGGACGGCGCTTCATAGTACAGATGGACAATGACCCCAAGCATACAGCCAAAGCTACCCAGGAGTTCATGAGTGCCAAAAAGTGGAACATTCTGCAATGGCCAAGTCAATCTCCAGATCTAAACCCAATTGAGCATGCATTTCACTTGCTCAAATCCAGACTTAAGACGGAAAGACCCACAAACAAGCAAGACCTGAAGGCTGCGGCTGTAAAGGCCTGGCAAAGCATTAAGAAGGAGGAAACCCAGCGTTTGGTGATGTCCATGGGTTCCAGACTTAAGGCAGTGATTGCCTCCAAAGGATTTGCAACAAAATATTGAAAATAAAAATATTTTGTTTGGGTTATGTTTATTTGTCCAATTACTTTTGACCTCCTAAAATGTGGAGTGTTTGTAAAGAAATGTGTACAATTCCTACATTTTCTATCAGATATTTTTGTTCAACCCTTCAAATTAAACGTTACAATCTGCACTTGAATTCTGTTGTAGAGGTTTCATTTCAAATCCAATGTGGTGGCATGCAGAGCCCAACTCGCGAAAATTGTGTCACTGTCCAAATATTTCTGGCCCTAACTGTATATAAGATCATTTAAAAAGTCTATACACTTTTGTTAAAATGCCATTTTTTGTCATGTAAACAAATCATACCAACAAGAATCATTTCAGAACTTTGTCCACATTTAATGTTACCCTTAATCTGTGCAAATCCATTGACAAAAAACTGAAATAATTTTGAGGAAAATGAAAATAAGAAAACTATATTAAAGTGACTGCATAAGTGTAAGCACCCTCCTATAATTGGCGATGTGGTTATGTATAGAATTAGCCAATGACATTTAAACTTATATTAAATAGTAGTTAGTAGACAAATTATTCTGATTAGCGCCATATAAAAATTAGCTGTAATTGTTGGATTTTCCTCACATTGCATGTAGAGCTTACAATACAGCAAAGGGATATCATTGTTGAAAATTATCAGGGGAAGGGTACAAAAGATATACCGTAGAACTCTGTGAACATGGTTATCAAGAAGTGGATTAAATTTGGCCTAACAGTGACATTACCTAAGACTGGACGTCTTTTCAAAATCGATGAAAAGTAAAAAAAAAAAAGCTTTTTGAAACATTTTGAAAAAAATATATCAAGTCTGCCAAAAGAGTGTGGTAAAACATGTTATGGTCTGTTGAGATCAAGATTGAACTTTTTGGCAATTATTCCAAAAAGTATGTTTAGTGGAAAGCCAACACTGCGCATATCCAAAAACACCATACCCACAGTGAAGCATAGTGGAGGCAGCATTATATTTTGGGGCTGTTTTTCAGCAGTTGGAACTGGAAATTAGTCAAAACGGAAGCTAAAAAGTTGAAGAGGAATTTAATTTTTAAATAATGTTAATCATACCCCCATATCAACAAAAGAATGGATTTGCAAGAGAAAGATCAAAGTTTTAGAATGGCCCAGGTAGAGAACAGACCTGAATCCAATTGACAATCTGTGAGTTGACCTTAAGTGGACTGTAGAAAGGAGACACACTCGCAATCTGAGAGATTTGGAATGCTACTACATGGAAGAGTGTTACACACTTGTCCCTAGTCTGGATTCTGCTCTATCTGTCTGGTCTATACAACTTCTCATGCTCCACGTTGGGCTTTGCAGGTGGCCTGGCATGCTTCCATGTAAGGAACTGCCTGGGCCTATTTAAGGGCTTCCAAAACAAACAGGCCTTGATATTGAATCTGAGAATATACTTGAATTTTGTGTGCACAGCAACCTGGCTGCAGGAAATCTCCTCTACACCAGCAGCTTGTAATGCTTTTCCTACTTGTCCGCAGCTTCTAGTGACTCTGAAGTTCTGTTGGCTACCTGTCCCATGGTTTCCTGGATCCCTTCCCTGTGTCTTCCTGCAGTTTTAAGGACATCTTCCTGGCTGCGTGTGGCTTCTTTAGTTGCTGACTCTCCCATTAATCCCGAGTGTTATATGCTACCGCTCTGTGGTTTCCTGCACTGCACCTGCTTGTGTGTGGTTTCCTAACATCTTCCGCTTCCCTGTGGTTTCCTGCACTCCACCTGCTTGCGATTTCCTACTATCTTCCACCTTCCTTAGTATTCCTGCATTCCTCCTGCATGCTTGTGTTCTACTGACCTCTTCCACCGTTACAGCATCCCACCTGTCTACCTGCAGTTTCCAGTCCCTATACTCACCATCCTGCTGCACCAGCACCTCTGGCCTATGTGCCCACCTGGACCTTGGGCTTAGAGGATCCATCTCACTCACTTAGCCCCTTGAACTTCACATAACTAAGAGTGGGAAAAGATTGCCAATTCTAGATGTAGATGACTGAATGCAATCATAAATTCAAAGTATTAGTTTAAGGTGATATTAAAGGTAGAAAAAGTTCTGAAATAATCATTATATGCCTCAATATCAGGAGGCCCACAGTCTATTTCTCACCACGCTAGTGGTGTCTCTAACACCAGGCCTTCCCTACGCAGTTATTGGCACTGTGGGGAGCACCCATACTATTGGGATAGTCTTAAGAAAAAATATTACTAATTGTAGCACTCTATTATAGTTACTTTTGGGAGCATTATGGAATAGCTGAAGCGATGGCCGGGGGGACCACCACGGTGCAGGAAGACTACTGTACACAAGATGAGGTGCAAACAACAAAGGGTAGATTTATTGGAAGGCAAGGAATGAACTGGATGAGGAAGATGCAAACAGGGGTATGCAATGGCAAAAGATAATTTACAAGAGTTATATTCTTTAGCTTGTCCGTAAAATAGCACAGTGCTCAAACTGTTACAGACTCAATATATGTCACACAAGTACATGCAAACAATAAACAAAGAATGATGCTACTCCACGTATAACTTCCCTGGTCTTTACTAAACAGGCCTCACGGCTGCCGTGTTCTGACTATTGAAGCCTACACTAGGCCCTGACATGTGCACAAAACAGGAACAAACTCATGGTGATGTTGGGGACTCAGATCCAGTCCCGGGGGGTCCCATACAGTCTAGTACTCTGGTGAGCACGGCTTTATGCCAGCTCCGTGAAACGTGGTCTTCTTCTTGCTTCGGGGTCCTGGAGGTGCTCCTGGAAAGGGTAAATCCCTTTCTCGGTATCTTTGTGGCTCCTCGAACTAACACAAGGACAGCCACCCTCGCTGCACCCAGAAAAGTCTGTGAAATCTCACAAGTCCACTCCGTTACAGGCTGGGGGTCCTCTCTTGCAGCTATATCAGGACACAGTTCTCTCTTTTAGCTATAACACAAAGTTCTCTCTGCAGCAGCCTCAGCTCACACACGCTGTTCAGGCTCCACCCCTGCCATCTGCACAGTCCAATTGATTCACACAGGGGAGAAGCAGAACATTCCATCCTGCCAGACAAGGGGGTGCAGTCTCTTAAAGTAACAGCGTGTTCCTTACTGTCCATAACAGCACCACCCTCCTACATAGCAACAACACTATTAGAGATGCTTTGGTTGCTATAATTAGTTATATAGGCATAGTTACAGTCATGGGAAATATCTCATTATTTTTTGGGTCCTTTAGTTGGCATTAATATAGTCAGGGTCACAATCAGCTTGGCACATTTTTTTAAGTGGCCATTATGTTTGTGGCATTATCATTGTCACGGGAATTTTGTGCTTGGCAAAATTATTATTAGGAACATTTTGTGTTACACTAATTATTGTAGGGATCACTGTATGATACAAATATTTTCAGATAAAAATCCATATGGCACCAATATTTCTGAAAAACAATATTTTAGCCACTGGGTAGCACAGTGTGAAAAGTAATTTGAGTTACAGCAGTTTTGGGATTTGGGGCTAGAAAAGCAAAGAAACAAAGATGTATGTTCACTAAATTCTGCAGAGGTTTAATGTAGCCGAAAGAAGTGTTCATTGGTGTCTGGTCCTGATGAAGAAGAAAAAGAAAAACAGACCAACTTCAATAAAAGAAATTATCATCTGAGAGTAACTGTTGGGTGAGAACTGCAGACTGTGTACAACTGATATCTATATATATAATTGCCTATGGGGTACTTCCGTCTGTCTGTCGTGGAAATCCCGGGTCGCTGATTGGTCACATGTTATTGCCGCAATGCATTCTTGGGACCGGAGCGTCACGAGGAGAATCGTTCAACGCCTGGCCTAGATCCAGCGGCTGACAGAAGGTGAGTATATAACTATTTTTTATTTTAATTATTTTTTTAACAGGGATATGGTGCCCACATTGCTATATACTACGTGGGCTGTGTTATATACTTCGTGGGCTGTGTTATATACTGCATGGGCTGTAATATACTGTGTGGCCTGTGTTATATACTATGTCTTTGTGCTATATACTACGTGGCCTGTGCTATATACTACGTGGCTGTGCAATATACTGCGTGGCTGGGCAATATACTACTTGGCTGTTTTATATACTACGTGGGCTGTGTTATATACTACGTGGGCTGTGTTATATACTACATGGGCTGTGTTATATACTGCGTGGGCTGTGCTATATACTACATGGGCTGTGCTATATACTACGTGGCCTGTGCGATATACTACTATACATATTCTAGAATACCCGATGCGTTAGAATCGGGCCACCATCTAGTCTACCCATAACTGTTGGTTTTTGTTCACTGTTTTTTATTCCCTAGTAGCATGGAGATATTATTCAGTCACTTTGTGGCAGTATTATTTAGTGGTATTGTTGTAATAATTCCACGATTATCCTGTATTTAGAAAAGGGTAATAACATTTGTAACAATATGAAAAAAATAAAAATGTAGGAAAAATTATCTATATATATAATTGTCTAAGGGTTTTTCCGTCTGTCTGTCTGTCTTTCTGTCTGTCTGTCCTGGAAATCCCGCGTCTCTGATTGGTCGAGGCTGCCAGGCCTCGACCAATCAGCGACGGGCACAGTATCGACGTAGAAATCCCGCATCTCTGATTGGTCGAGGCCCCTAGGCCTCGACCAATCAGCGACGGGCACAGCGACGACGATGTCATAAAGGACGTAGACATCCTGCGTCTCTGATTCAGCGATGGGCACAGTATCGACGTAGATGTCATAATGGTTGCCATGGCGACGATGATGTCATAAAGGTTGCCTTGACCAATCAGCGACGGGCACAATCTGCCGCAAATTCTGGAATCATCATTGTCCATACACTACGGGGACATGCATATTCTAGAATATCCGATGCGTTAGAATCGGGCCACAATCTAGTGAATACGTATTTAGCTACTAAAATAGTTTTTCTGTACCAAAACAAAACAACAAAATACACAATTGGTATTGCCACATCTGGAAAGACCCGATTTATAAAAACTGTTCTATTATTTAACCTGTATGGTAAATACCGTATGACTCATCATACGAATAGAAACAATTGAATAAAAAGTGATCCAAAAGTTGTACCTTATATGAAAAAAATTATCTATCTGAAAACTTTATCATAATCCCCCAAAAATAAGACTTCATCTGACTGTCAACAAAAAATAAAGAAATTATAGCTATCAGAATATGGCGATGAAATTGTATTATTGTTTGTAAAAAAAAAAACAATTTCTAGTGTGCGAAAGAAACAAAATAGTGGTATCACTGTGATCATACTGACCTTAAAAATAAACTTTTTTTCAATCGCTTTTACCAAATAATTAAAAGGAGTAAAAATAAATAAACAAAAAAAATTTATGAATTGCTGACAAATTGTTTTTTGCTCACTCTGGCACCCAAAAATTGGAACACAAATAAATGATAAAAAAAAAAGAATTTCACCTCATCCTGCATAATACAAGATCTCACCTAGTTCTTTTGGCAGAAAAATAAAAAAGTTACAGCTTTCATAATATGGCATTTTTTATACAAAAAAAGTTAGCAAAAATTGTAAAATATAAATTATATAACTCTTGCATCACTGTCATTGTACTAATCTGAAGATTAAAGTCACCACTTTTACTGCATAGCGCGCAGCGTAAAACTGCGTAACAAAAAAATTATAGACAAAAGCTAAATTGCTGTTTCATTCTATTCATTCTATTTCTCAAAAATCCCCCCAAAAAATGTTAAAAAATGTTATGTACCCCAAAATGGCACCAATAAAAATTTCAACTCGTCCCTCAAAGAACAAATGCCTAATCAGATCTGTCCTCTGTCAACAGAAGAATAGATATTTTCCATGTTACAAGTAGCTCAAAGGTGCTGGAAAAGCAACAATACTCCCAAAAATTTGTTTTAAAAATCCACAGGTCCAAAGCCAAATGGCACTTTCTGAGCCATACAGCATTCCCAAGCCACTGTTTACATCAATATGATGTCATTGCTGCAGGCCGTACATCGCTTAGGTCAGACCACTGACCAGTTTTCAGCTGAGTGGTGACACAATGGTCCAGATTCATCAAAGTGTTTTTTACCAAAAATCTGATAAATTGCATATTTTTTGGGCAATCAAAAGTGTGGCCAAATTTGATCAATTTTAGCATTATCAAGGCAGTTTCATGCTGCTCCAGCTACATAGGTGGAGCTGACGCAGAACTGGAGCATAGCATAAACCTTGAAGAAAAAGTTTGTGTTAATGAATCAGGTGCCTATGACTCCAGCACGCTGACTCATCAAGACCGCCGTGAACAACACTATTCATCATTAGTCAGGGCATAAAATATTTGCATTTGAATTCTGCCACATCCATTTTGCATTAATTGATACAAAAGCCAGTGGGGTCAAATCATCACTACATGTAGAGGAGTTCCCTAAGTGTAAATTGCAAAAGGGTACAATTTTTAGGGTATTTCTGCCTCACCAGCAAAATAGACGAATTAGAACTAATGTTGTTGGAGCACAATTATGATATGGTGGGGATATCTGAAACATGGCTGGATGAGAGCCATGACTGGGCTGTTAACTTGCAGGGCTATAGCCTGTTCAGAAATGACTGTACAGATAAGCGAGGGGGTGGGGTGTGTCTATATGTAAAATTGTCCTTAAAACCCATCCTGCATGATAATATAGGTGAATTTAATGAAAGTGTAGAATCCCTGTGGGTGGAGATAAAGGGAGGGAGAAAAAATAATAAATTACTGATAGGGGTTTGTTATAAATCTCCAAAAATAATGGAAGCAATGGAGAATATCCTCGTAAAGCAAATAGATGAAGCTGCGACTCAAGGGGAAGTCATTATTATGGGGGACTTCAACTACCCTGAAATAGATTGGGGAACAGAAACCTGCAGTTCCAGCAAAGGTAATCGGTTTTTGACAACTCTGGGAGACAATTACCTTTCACAACTGGTCCAGGACCCAACAAGAAGGGGGGCACTGCTAGACCTAATATTAACCAACAGGCCAGACCGCATAGCAAATATGAGGGTTGGGGGTCACTTGGGAAATAGCGATCACAAAACAATAAGTTTTCATGTATCCTTTAAAAAGATGTGTAATAGAGGGGTTACAAGGACACTAAACTTCAGGAGGGCAAATTTCCAACGGATGAGAGAGGATCTTGGTGCAATTAACTGGGACGATATCCTGAGACACAAAAATACACAAAGAAAATGGGAGACGTTTATTAGCATCCTGGATAGGACCTGTGCACAGTATATACCGTATGGGAATAAACATACAAGAAATAGAAGGAAACTAATATGGCTATATAGAGCTGTAAGGGGCGCAATAAGTGACAAAAAGAAAGCATTTAGAGAATTAAAGGAAATAGGTAGTGAGGAGGCATTAAATAAATACAGAAAAATAAATAAATTCTGTAAAAAGCAAATCAAGGCAGCAAAGATTGAGACAGAGAGACTCATTGCCAGAGAGAGTAAAAATAATCCCAAAATATTCTTTAACTACATAAATAGTAAGAAACTAAAAAATGATAGTGCTGGCCCCCTTAAAAATAGTCTGGGTGAAATGGTGGATGAGGATGAGGAAAAAGCCAATATGCTAAATTACTTTTTTCATCAGTATTTACACAAGAAAATCCCATGGCAGACAAAATGACTAGTGATAAAAATTCCCAATTAAATGTCACCTGCTTAACCCAGCAGGAAGTGCGGCGGCGTCTAAAAATCACTAAAATTGACAAATCTCCGGGCCCGGATGGGATACACCCTCGAGTACTACAGGAATTAAGTACAGTCATTGATAGACCATTATTTTTAATCTTTAAAGACTCCATAATAACAGGGTCTGTACCACAGGACTAGCGTATAGCAAATGTGGTGCCAATATTCAAAAAGGGGACAAAAACTGAACTCGGAAACTATAGGCCAGTAAGCTTAACCTCTACTGTGGGTAAAATCCTGGAGGGCATTCTAAGGGATGCTATACTGGAGTATCTGAAGAGGAATAACCTCATGACCCAGTATTAGCACGGGTTTACTAGGGACCGTTCATGTCAGACTAATTTGATCAGTTTCTATGAAGAGGTAAGTTCCGGACTGGACCAAGGGAACTCAGTGGATGTAGTGTATATGGACTTTTCAAAAGCTTTTGATACGGTGCCACACAAAAGGTTGATACATAAAATGAGAATAATGGGGATAGGGGAAAATATGTGTAAGTGGGTTGAGAGCTGGCTCAGGGATAGGAAACAAAGGGTGGTTATTAATGGAGCACACTCGGACTGGGTAGCGGTTAGCAGTGGGGTACCACAGGGGTCAGTATTGGGCCCTCTTCTTTTTAACATATTTATTAATGACCTTGTAGGGGGCATTCAGAGTACAATTTCAATATTTGCAGCTGACACTAAACTCTGCAGGGTAATCAATACAGAGGAGGACAATTTTATGTTACAGGATGATTTATGTAAACTAGAAGCTTGGGCTGATAAATGGCAAATGAGCTTTAATGGGGATAATTGTAAGGTCTTGCACTTGGGTAGAAGTAATAAGATGTATAATTATGTGCTTAATTCTAAAACTCTGGGCAAAACCGTCAATGAAAAAGACCTGGGTGTATGGGTGGATGACAAATTCATATTCAGTGGCCAGTGTCAGGCAGCTGCTACAAAGGCAAATAAAATAATGGGATGCATTAAAAGAGGAATAGATGCTCATGAGGAGAATATAATTTTACCTCTATACAAGTCACTAGTTCGACCACACTTAGAATACTGTGCACAGTTCTGGTCTCCGGTGTATAAGAAAGACATAGCTGAACTAGAGCGGGTGCAGAGAAGAGCGACCAAGGTTATTAGAGGACTGGGGGGTCTGCAATACCAAGATAGGTTATTACACTTGGGGCTATTTAGTTTGGAAAAACGAAGACTAAGGGGTGATCTTATTTTAATGTATAAATATATGAGGGGACAGTACAAAGACCTTTCTGATGATCTTTTTAATCATAGTCCTGAGACAGGGACAAGGGGGCATCCTCTACGTTTGGAGGAAAAAAGGTTTAAGCATAATAATAGACGCGGATTCTTTACTGCAAGAGCAGTGAGACTATGGAATTCTCTGCCATATGATGTTGTAATGAGTGATTCATTACTTAAATTTAAGAGGGGACTGGATACATTTCTGGAAAAGTATAATGTTACAGGGTATATATACTAGATTCCTCGATAGGGCGTTGATCCAGGGAACTAGTCTGATTGCCGTATGTGGAGTCGGGAAGGAATTTTTTTCCCCATGGTGGAGCTTACTCTTTGCCACATGGGTTTTTTTTGCCTTCCTCTGGATCAACATGTTAGGGCATGTTAGGTTAGGCTATGGGTTGAACTAGATGGACTTATAGTCTTCCTTCAACCTTAATAACTATATATAAAGTTGAAACATTTCACGCTAAATCTACTTTTTGTTATAACAGTTGTAATTTTTAATTTTCAAAAAGTCAGTGGTAAAAAAATTAGGTAAACGCTCGTAGGGTAAAAATGCTCATCTGACCACAGTCAGTCAGTCAGCTCAAATTGCTTTATAAATTGTGGGGTTCTTTCAAATTACCCTTTTTGAAAATAAAAATTGGGGGCTAAAACAAAATTTTGGTTGAAAACACTTAATTTCTTTATTTCAACTATCCAGCATTATCAAATTCTGTGAAGCATGCGTGGGTTCAAAATGTTCACCAGACCCCTAGATGAATTTCTAGAGGAGTGTTTCTGAAATAGGGTCACTTTGGGGAGCTTTCTACTTTTCTGGCACGATGAGTGCTCTGCAGTTTGCACCCACAAACTAATCCAGACAAATTGACATTCCAAAAGCGATTCTTCCCTTTTGAACGCTGCCATGTGCCTGCCAAACAGTACTTTTTGACCGCTTATTTTTATTTTGCTCAAAAGAAATTGCTTTACAAATTGTAGCATCATTTTCTCTCATTATCCCTTAGAAAATTTTTAAAAAAATGAGGCTAAAGCTTCATTTTAGTGGAACAAAAACATAATATTTAATTTTTGCCTCCAAATTTTATAAACATTTGAGAAGCACCAATGGGTCTAAAAAGCTGACTACGTACCAAGATGAATTCCTTAAGACATGCAGTTTCTAAAATGGGGATACTTGTTGGAATGTTTCTGCAGTTTGAGTACCTTGGGGGTCTGGAAATGTAGCATGGCATCCATAATAAGTTCCAGCCAAAAATGCGCTCCAAAACTCAAATAGTGTCATTTGTTTGGAGCCCTGCTTTATGCCAAAACAGTAGTTTTCGTCCACATGTAGAATATCAGCATACTTAGTACAAATTAATTTCTTAATTGTGCAGTCTATTTTCCTCCTAAACTTGTGAAAATAAAAAATTTGGGGCTAAAGCAACAGTGAAGAAAAACTTGATTTTTCGTTTTCATCTCCCAATGCTAAAAATTTTTGTGAAGCACCTGTGGGTCCAAAAAGGTCACTACAAACCTAGATTAATTCCTTGAGGGGTGTAGTTTCCAAATTGGGGTCACTTGTGGTGGGTTTCTGTCATTTGCATCTTGGGAGCTACAGTATGTAAATGAAACATGGTGGCCACAGTCAATTCTAGCCAAAATTGTGCTCCAAAAGGAAAATACCACTCCTTCCATTCAGCACCCTGCCATGTGCCTAAACAATTGTTTCTGATCACATATGAAGTATCCAAGTACTCAGCACAAATTACTTTACATATTATGTATTCCATTTTCTCCTACTACCACTGTGAAAGAAAGAAAATGAGGGTCCACGGTCAATTGTAGCCAAAAGTAGACAGCTGCAACACATGCAGGGATTGCCTGTTTGCTTGCCTATCTCTGTATGTCTACCGTCGCAAAACGTTGTCTCGCCGCAGAGACCCAAAATGACACCTTATCCGAGCAAGTTCATTCATTGCTAATATCAATGCATTCAGTAGGAATTGTTTAAGAAATTTTTTAGTGCATTTTCTATCATTACAGCTTCTAAAAGGCGCATTAAGCATTAGCAACATTTTAGATAAAAGAATGTAATTTTTCACTTTTTTCTGTCCACTTTGCGTTAATTCCTGTGAAGCATCTTAATGGTTTTAATGGTTAAGGAACTTCCTGGAAGATGTTCTGAACATTTCACATGGTGCAGTTTTTAATATTGTATCACTTTTAGAGGTTTTCTTATATTTCTCTCAAAGTCCCTTCAGAGCTGAAAAAGTTTTAAAAAATTTATGTTAAAAAAAAAAATTGTTGCTAAACTTTTAACCCTTTTAACATCCTAACAAAGTAAAAAGGATGTTTAAAAATGATGCAGATGTAAATAATAAATATGGGAAATTGTATTTATTATCTGTATTGTGTGGTATGGCTATCTGTTATAAGGGCAGAAAAAAAGTTAAAAAATTGCAAACTTTTCAATATGTTTGCAACATTTCTGATATTTGCATAAATTTTTACTATTTAAATTTACTACTAACAAGAAGTACAATTTGTCATGAAAAAAAAGTTTTATATCACTGGGATTGGAAGAAGCATTCTAAAGTTATTACCACATAAACTGACACGTCAGAAGTGAAAAATGGTTCTCTGTCAGGAAGGTGGAAACTGGCTTTTGTGGTAAGGGGGTTGTTAGTAATTACTTATAAACTTAATAGAACTTGAAAACGCATCATTTCAAGAAAGCTTACAGCCTCACTGATCCCACCTCATTACAGCCTGCATTGACCTCTCTACCACCTCACTACAGTCTGCAATGACCCCGCTACCACCTCACTACAGCCTGCACTGACCCCACTACCACCTCACTAAAGCCTGCAATGACCCCACTACCACCTCACTACAGCCTGCACTGACCCCACTACCACCTCACTACAGCCTGCATTGACCTCTCTACCACCTCACTACAGTCTGCAATGACCCCACTACCACCTCACTACAGCCTGCACTGACCCCACTACCACCTCACTACAGCCTGCACTGACCCCACTACCACCTCACTACAGCCTGCAATGACCCCACTACCACCTCACTAGTCTGCAATGACCCCACTACCACCTCACTACAGCCTGCAATGACCCCGCTGCCACCTCACTACAGCCTGTACTGACTCCACTGCCACCTCACTACAGCCTGCAGTGACACTGTTACCACCTCACTACAGCCTGCAATAACCCCTCTACCACCTCACTACAGCCTGCAATGACCCCGCTACCACCTCACTACAGCCTGCAGTGACACTGTTACCACCTCACTACAGCCTGTACTGACCCTGCTGCCACTTCACTACAGCCTGTACTGACCCTGCTGCCACCTCACTACAGCCTGTACTGACCCTGCTGCCACCTCACTACAGCCTGCACTAACCCTGCTGCCACCTCACTACAGTCTGCAATGACCCCGCTACCACATCACTACAGCCTGCAATGATCCCGCTACCACCTCACTACAGCCTGCAGTGACACTGTTACCACCTCACTACAGCCTGTACTGACCCTGCTGCCACCTCACTACAGCCTGTACTGACCCTGCTGCCACCTCACTACAGCCTGCACTAACCCTGCTGCCACCTCACTACAGTCTGCAATGACCCCGCTACCACATCACTACAGCCTGCAATGACCCCACTACCATCTCACTACAGCCTGCAATTACCCCTCTACCACCTCACTACAGCCTGCAATGACCCCGCTACCACCTCATTACAGCCTGCAGTGACACTGTTACCACCTCACTACAGCCTGTACTGACCCTGCTGCACCTCACTACGGCCTGTACTGACCCTGCTGCCACCTCACTACAGCCTGCACTGACCCTGCTGCCACCTCACTACAGCCTGCACTGACTCCGCTGCCACCTCACTACAGCCTGCACTGACCCCGCTGCCACCTCACTACAGCCTGCACTGAGCCCGCTGCCACCTCACTACAGCCTGCACTGACCCCGCTGCCACCTCACTACAGCCTGCACTGACCCTGCTCCCACCTCACTATAGCCTGCAATGACCCTGCTACCACCTCACTACAGCCAGCACTGACCCCGCTGCCACCTCACTACAGCCTGCAATTACCCCTCTACCACCTCACTACAGCCTGCACTGACCCTGCTGCCACCTCACTACAGCCTGCACTGACCCCTCTGCCACCTCACTACAGCCTGCACTGACCCCGCTGCCACCTCACTACAGCCTGCACTGACCCCGCTGTCATCTCACTACAGCCTGCACTGACCCTGCTGCCCTCACTACAGCCTGCACTGACCCCGCTGCCACCTCACTACAGCCTGCACAGACCCCGCTGCCACCTCACTAAAGCCTGCACTGACCCCACTGCCACCTCATTACAGCCTGCACTGACCCTTCTACCACCTCACTACAGCCTTCAAAGAATCCGCTGCCACCTCACCACCACTAGAGCTGCCACAACCCCACAACCTACTGCCTCCTTCCCCATTACCCTGCTGTCACCTCACTACAGTCTGCACTGACACTGCTGCCACCTCACTACAGCCTACACTGACCCCGTTGCCACCTCACTACAGCCTGCACTTACCCCGCTGCCACCTCACTACAGCCTGCAATTACCACTCTACCACCTCTACCAGTCGATCGGGCAGATCCTCTGGGCCACCACTACAACCCCATATACAGGAAACAAGTGCATTCTCTAATTGTATCTAATACTTGTTTCTTTTGGCACAGTTACTATCCAGCTGGAGGTAGGACTATTAAGTCCATATTCTGTATACCTCCACGCTGTGTTTACCTATACTACATGCCACATGCTTCTACTCCTCTTTTGATAAATTGCATGTAGGTATATCCGTATGGGGTGTTGTTTGTACTTAAATGTATCTCTTTACAAGTATGTTTATTTTGTATTGTGGGCCCAGTTGTTATTCTGCCGACCCTATAGTTTTTTTTTAATCCCTTCCTTTTGTGTTTTCATAGTTGTTGTTACTAGGGTTGAGCGAAACGGGTCGTTCATTTTCAAAAGTCGCCGACTTTTGGCAAAGTCGGGTTTCATGAAACCCGATCCGACCCCTGTGCGGGGTCGGCCATGCGGTACGCGACTTTCGCGCCAAAGTCGCGTTTCAATGACGCGAAAAGCGCCATTTCTCAGCCAATGAAGGTAAACGCAGAGTGTGGGCAGCGTGATGACATAGGTCCTGGTCCCCACCATCTTAGAGAAGGGCATTGCAGTGATTGGCTTGCTGTCTGCGGCGTCACAGGGGCTATAAAGGGGCGTTCCCGCCGACCGCCATGTTACTGCTGCTGATCTGAGCTTAGGGAGAGGTTGCTGCCGCTTCGTCAGAAGCAGGGATAGCGTTAGGCAGGGTCCATTAACCACCAAACCGCTTGTGCTGTAGCGATTTCCACTGCCCAACACCACCTTCGGTGTGCAGGGACAGTGGAAGCTACATTTTTTTTTTTCCCCCTCAGCGCTGTAGCTCATTGGGCTGCCCTAGAAGGCTCCCTGATAGCTGCATTGCTGTGTGTACGCCGCTGTGCAAACCAACTGCTTTTTTCAAAGCACAAATCCTCTTGTTCCTTCCTTTCTGCACAGCTATCTTTTTGGTTTGTACACACTTTTTATTTAATTTGTGCATCAGTCCACTCCTTATTGCTGCCTGCCATACCTGGCTGAGATTACTGCAGGGAGATAGTAATTGAAGGACACTCCCTGTTTTTTTTTTTTTTTTTGTGGGAGATTAAGATTGACATTTCTGCTAGAGTGCCATCCCTGTCTGTGTCAACTCTCACTCAGTGGGCCATAGAAAGCCTATTTATTTTTTTGCTTGATTTGGGTTATAAAATCTACCTGAAAAAATCACTACATCAATCAGTGGGAGAAAAATATTGGCCTCAGGGCTTGTGTGCCACTCTTGACTCCTGTGTGCATCATCACTCACACAGTGGGCCATAGAAAGCCTATTTATTTTTTTGCTTGATTTTGGTTCTAAAATCTACCTGAAAAAATCACTACATCAATCAGTGGGAGAAAAATATTGGCCTCAGGGCTTGTGTGCCACTCCTGACTCCTGTGTGCATCATCACTCACTCAGTGGGCCTTAGAAAGCCCATTTTTTTTTTTTTTTGCTTTATTTGGGTTCTAAATTCTACCTGAAAAAATCAATAAATCAATCAGTGGGAGATTAATATTGGCCTTTGGGCTTGTGTGCCAGTCCTAAGCGTGCCATCTCTCTCTCTCAGATAGTGGGCCATAGAAAGCCTATTTATTTTTATTTTTTTTTATTGGGTTTATAAATTTTCCCTGGAAAAAAAAAAAAAAGTGGGAGATTAATATTGGCCTCTGGGCTTGTGTGCCAGTCCTGAGCGTGCCATCTCTCTCACAAATAGTGGGCCATAGAAAGCCTATTTATTTATTTTTTTTTTGTTTTATAAATTCTCCCTTAAAAAAAAAAGGGAGATTAATATTGGCCTTTGGGCTTGTGTGCCAGTCCTAAGCGTGCCATCTCTCTCTGTCTCTCAGATAGTGGGCCATAGAAAGCCTATTTATTATTTTTTTTATTGGGTTTATAAATTTTCCCTGGAACAAAAAAAAAAAAGTGGGAGATAAATATTGGCCTCTGGGCTTGTGTGCCACTCCTGACTCCTGTGTGCGTCATCTCTCACTCAGTGGGCCATAGAAAGCCTTTTTTTGTTTTATTTGTTTTCTAAATTCTCCCTGAAAAAATCATTTTATTTTCTTTGGTTTCTAAATTCTTCCTGAAAAAATCATTTTATTCTATTTTTTTTTTCCTAAAGTCTCCCTGAAAAAAAAAAAAAAAAAACAAATCAGTGGGAGATTAATATTGCCCTTTCTGCTTGTGTGCCAGTCTTGACTCCTGGGTGTGCCATCTCTCTCTCTCTCTCCAATTGTGGGCCATAGAAAGCCTATTATTTTTTTAGCTTGATTTGGGTTCCAAAATCTACCTGAAAAAATCACTACATCAATCAGTGGGAGATAAATATTGGCCTCTGGGCTTGTGTGCCACTCCTGACTCCTGTGTGCGTCATCTCTCACTCAGTGGGCCATAGAAAGCCTTTTTTTGTTTTATTTGTTTTCTAAATTCTCCCTGAAAAAATCATTTTATTTTATTTGGTTTCTAAATTCTTCCTGAAAAAATCATTTTATTCTATTTTTTTTTTCCTAAAGTCTCCCTGAAAAAAAACAAAAAAAAAACAAATCAGTGGGAGATTAATATTGCCCTTTCTGCTTGTGTGCCAGTCTTGACTCCTGGGTGTGCCATCTCTCTCTCTCTCTCCAATTGTGGGCCATAGAAAGCCTATTATTTTTTTTAGCTTGATTTGGGTTCCAAAATCTACCTGAAAAAATCACTACATCAATCAGTGGGAGATAAATATTGGCCTCTGGGCTTGTGTGCCACTCCTGACTCCTGTGTGCGTCATCTCTCACTCAGTGGGCCATAGAAAGCCTTTTTTTGTTTTATTTGTTTTCTAAATTCTCCCTGAAAAAATCATTTTATTCTATTTTTTTTTTTTCCTAAAGTCTCCCTTAAAAAAAAAAAAAAATCAAATCAGTGGGAGATTAATATTTACATTTGTGCTTCAGTGACAGTCCTGCGTGTGTGGCATCTCTCTCATTTGTTGCCACCAACAACAGAGTGTGTAACATTGTGCCTGATTTTCGTTGTGGTCTCACTCACCTGTAAAGGGGTAGCTAAATCATACTGAAGTTATAGCTCACCGTGTAATTTGTGTGACAGCAACAAATACCGTTAGTTTGTTTACCTTTTTAAAACAATGAGGAAGTATGGTGGAAGAGGTCGTGGCCGGGGGCGTTCATTGTCAGCTGGTAATGAGGGTAGTGGTAGTGGTGGAGCATCAGCTGGTCGTGGGAAAAAAAATATTGCACCTAAGTCTGGAGCTGTGGAGCCAGGTTCGTCGTCTGGCTACACAAGGCCTCGAACGCTCCCTTTTCTGGGAGTAGGAAAACCGCTTTTAAAGCCGGAGCAGCAAGAGCAAGTTTTGGCTTATCTTGCTGACTCAGCCTCTAGCTCTTTTGCCTCCTCTCGTGAAACTGGTAAATGTCAAAGCAGCGCGTCGTTAGTGGATGTTCACGGTCAGGGACAAGTCGCTTCCTTGTCCTCTTCAGCAAAAACAACAACAGAGAAGAATGCAGCAGGCGACACAACGGGTTACTCCATGGAGCTCTTTACACATACCGTCCCTGGCTTAGAAAGTGAAGCAGTTAACAGTCCATGCCCATTACAAGTTGAATCTGACATGGAGTGCACTGATGCACAGCCACAGCCAGACTACTATGCTGGTCCTTTGACTCAGACCACAACATTGCCCTCGCAGGGTAATGATCAAGAATCAGACCCTGATGAGACTATGTTGCCCCATCACGAACGCTATACCATCGACCGACACGGTGACACAGACGAAGTTGCACACGAGCTACAAGAAGAGGTAATAGATGACCCAGTTCTTGACCCCGATTGGCAGCCATTGGGGGAACAGGGTGCAGGCGGCAGCAGTTCTGAAGCGGAGGAGGAGGGGCCGCAGCAGGCATCAACATCGCAACAGGTTCCATCTGCCGGGCCCGTATCTTGCCCAAAACGCGTGGCAAAGCCAAAACCTGTTGGAGGACAGCGTGGCCATCCGGTTAAAGCTCAGTCTGCAATGCCTGAAAAGGTATCCGATGCTAGAAAGAGTGCAGTCTGGCATTTTTTTAAACAACATCCAATTGATCAGCGCAAAGTCATCTGTCAAAAATGTTCAACTACCTTAAGCAGAGGACAGAATCTGAAAAGTCTCAATACAAGTTGCATGCATAGACATTTAACCACCATGCATTTGCAAGCCTGGACTAACTACCAAACGTCCCTTAAGGTTGTAGCACCCTCGGCCAATGAAGCTAGTCAGCAACGCAACATCCCTTCCGGCAGTGTAGGGCCACCATTTTCCGCACCACCTGCAGTATCTGTGCAGGTTTCTTTGCCAGGCCAAAGCAGTCAGGGTCAGGGAATCACCAGTTTCGTAGTAGGAAACACTGCATCTAGGGCACCGGTGGCAACAATACCATCTCCCACCGTCTCTCAGTCTGCCATGTCCACCGGCACCCCCGCTAGTTCCACGATCTCCAGCTCTCCAGTCCAGCTCACCCTACATGAGACTATGGTTAGAAAAAGGAAGTACTTAGCCTCGCATCCGCGTACACAGGGTTTGAACGCACACATAGCTAGACTAATCTCGTTAGAGATGATGCCCTACCGGTTAGTTGAAAGCGAAGCTTTCAAAGCCCTGATGGACTACGCTGTACCACACTACGAGCTACCCAGTCGACACTTTTTTTCCAGAAAAGCCATCCCAGCCCTCCACCAGCATGTTAAAGAGCGCATCGTCCATGCACTCAGGCAATCTGTGAGCACAAAGGTGCACCTGACAACAGATGCATGGACCAGTAGGCATGGCCAGGGACGTTACGTGTCCATCACGGCACACTGGGTAAATGTGGTGGATGCAGGGTCCACAGGGGACAGCAAGTTTGGGACAGTTCTGCCTAGCCCACGGTCTAGGAAACAATTGGCTGTAGCCGTTCGCACCCCCTCCTCCTCCTCTTCGTCCTCCTGCAGAAGCGAGAGCTCGTCCACAGACCGCAGTCGCACAACCACTCCATCCGCAGCTGCCACTGTTGCACACTAGGTCTCCCATTATGGGGCAGCTACTGGCAAACGTCAGCAGGCTGTATTGGCTATGAAGTGTTTGGGCGACAACAGACACACCGCGGAAGTTCTGTCCGAGTTCTTGCAGAAAGAAACGCAGTCGTGGCTGGGCACTGTAGATCTTGAGGCAGGCAAGGTAGTGAGTGATAACGGAAGGAATTTCATGGCTGCCATCTCCCTTTCCCAACTGAAACACATTCCTTGCCTGGCTCACACCTTAAACCTGGTGGTGCAGTGCTTCCTGAAAAGTTATCCGGGGTTATCTGACCTGCTCCTCAAAGTGCGTGGACTTTGCTCACATATCCGCCGTTCGCCCGTACACTCCAGCCGTATGCAGACCTATCAGCGTTCTTTGAACCTTCCCCAGCATCGCCTAATCATAGACGTTGCAACAAGGTGGAACTCAACACTGCACATGCTTCAGAGACTGTGTGAACAGAGGCGGGCTGTTATGTTTTTGTGGGAGGATACACATACACGGGCAGGCAGTAGGATGGCAGACATGGAGTTGTCAGGTGTGCAGTGGTCGAAGATTCAAGACATGTGTCAAGTCCTTCAGTGTTTTGAGGAATGCACACGGCTGGTTAGTGCAGACAACGCCATAATAAGCATGAGCATCCCCCTAATGCGTCTGCTGATGCAAAGTTTGACGCACATAAAGGATCAGGCGTCTGCAGCTGAGGAAGAGGAAAGCCTTGATGACAGTCAGCCATTGTCTGGCCAGGGCAGTGTACAGGACGAGGTAGCGGGCGAAGAGGAGGAGGAGGACGAGGAGGATGATGGGGATGATTATATTTTTAATGAGGAAGCTTTTCCGGGGCCACTGGAAATTGGTGGCGCGGCAAGGCCGGGTTCTGGTTTTTTGAGGGACACAAGTGACGTGGATTTGCCTGAAACTGCCCCTCAACCAAGCACAACCGCAGATTTGAGAACTGGAACTTTGGCCCACATGGCGGATTATGCCTTACGTATCCTCAAAAGGGACACACGCATAACTAAAATGATGAATGATGACGATTACTGGTTGGCCTGCCTCCTTGATCCTCGCTATAAAGGCAAATTGCAAAATATAATGCCACATGAGAACTTGGAAATAATATTAGCAACCAAACAATCAACTCTTGTTGACCGTTTGCTTCTGGCATTCCCTGCACACAGCGCCCGTGATCGTTCTCACACGAGCTGCAGGGGCCAGCAGACCAGAGGAGTTAGAGGGGCAGAAATCAGAAGTGGTGTTGGCCAGAGGGGTTTTCTGACCAGGTTGTGGAGTGATTTTGCTATGAACGCAGACAGGACAGGTACTGCAGCATCAATTCAAAGTGACAGGAGACAACATTTGTCCAGTATGGTTACAAACTATTTTTCATCCCTTATCGATGTTCTCCCTCAACCGTCATTCCCATTTGATTACTGGGCATCAAAATTAGACACCTGGCCAGAATTGGCAGAATATGCATTGCAGGAGCTTGCTTGCCCGGCAGCTAGTGTCCTATCAGAAAGAGTATTCAGTGCTGCAGGTTCAATACTAACAGAAAAAAGGACTCGTCTGGCTACCCAAAATGTAGATGATCTAACCTTCATTAAAATGAACCACAACTGGATTTCGAAATCTTTTGCCCCACCTTGCCCGGCTGACACCTAGCTTTCCTATGAAAAGGTCTTGCCTGTGGACTATTCTGAATGCCTTTTCCAATCTCGTAATTTTCTGCACCTGATTGTCCAGCATACGACATGTTTACACCTCACTAAATGGCCAAACTCCCCACACGGGGCCGTGGTATCGACACTTGGCGACAGCACCCGTGAGAGTGCAGTTTGTCTGAAGAGGTGGGTGAGCCCGCTTTTGGTCGACGGCACTGCCACTGGGTCCCTCCTAGTACAATAAAGTGTCTCTGGCGGTGGTGGTGCGCACCCAACATCAGACACACCGTTGTAATATGAGGGGCCCTGGGCCTGTACCGCCGACCACAAGACAGTTTCCCCCCACCCCAGCTCAAACAGTGCTCTACCACTTGCAAAATTATCTCACAGCTCCACCAATGTTTAGTCTATGCGCTGACATCCTTCAATGCCTGCCACTGACAATACCATTGTATTGACATTTTTGTTATGTTAGGCCTTCGATGCCTGTCTGTGGTCACTCCTTCCACTAGGCCTCCACTGACCACACCACTGCTGCCCGTGTACGCCTGTAACCAATTTAAAATTGCCTACAGCCATGTGTTATTATTTTAGGCCTTCGATGCCTGTCTGCGGTGACTCCTTCCACTAGGCCTCCACTGACCACACCACTGCTGCCCGTGTACCCCTGTAACCAATTTAAAATTGCCTACAGCCATGTGTTATTATTTTAGGCCTTCGATGCCTGTCTGCGGTCACTCCTTCCACTAGGCCTCCACTGACCACACCACTGCTGCCCGTGTACCCCTGGAACCAATTTAAAATTGCCTACAGCCATGTGTTATTATTTTAGGCCTTCGATGCCTGTCTGCGGTCACTCCTTCCACTAGGCCTCCACTGACCACACCACTGCTGCCCGTGTACCCCTGGAACCAATTTAAAATTGCCTACAGCCATGTGTTATTATTTTAGGCCTTCGATGCCTGTCTGCGGTCACTCCTTCCACTAGGCCTCCACTGACCACACCACTGCTGCCCGTGTACCCCTGTAACCAATTTAAAATTGCCTACAGCCATGTGTTATTATTTTAGGCCTTCGATGCCTGTCTGCGGTGACTCCTTCCACTAGGCCTCCACTGACCACACCACTGCTGCTTGTGTACCCCTGTAACCAATTTAAAATTGCCTACAGCCATGTGTTATTATTTTAGGCCTTCGATGCCTGTCTGCGGTGACTCCTTCCACTAGGCCTCCACTGACCACACCACTGCTGCCCGTGTACCCCTGGAACCAATTTAAAATTGCCTACAGCCATGTGTTATTATTTTAGGCCTTCGATGCCTGTCTGCGGTGACTCCTTCCACTAGGCCTCCACTGACCACACCACTGCTGCCCGTGTACCCCTGGAACCAATTTAAAATTGCCTACAGCCATGTGTTATTATTTTAGGCCTTCGATGCCTGTCTGCGGTCACTCCTTCCACTAGGCCTCCACTGACCACACCACTGCTGCCCGTGTACCCCTGGAACCAATTTAAAATTGCCTACAGCCATGTGTTATTATTTTAGGCCTTCGATGCCTGTCTGCGGTCACTCCTTCCACTAGGCCTCCACTGACCACACCACTGCTGCCCGTATACCCCTGGAACCAACATCAGAAAATATAAAAATAAGTATTTTGCTTATAAAAAAGAAAATACTGGAGAGATATCAAATGCAGACATTTTAACATTAAAAACAAACACATACAACAAAAATCTGGTACAGTACTAAAAATGGCCACCAGGTACAATAACTTTCTCCTGCAAGTAGTTAACTGAAAGGTTTTTTCAATTTTAAACACAGATATGGCATCCACCGAGTGTTGTCCTGTCGCGTCTTCTTTATATTATTGCCAAGAAGATGCAAAACAATGAAAATAATAAAATCATTATTTACCAAAAAAATAGAGTAAGTCAAAACCACATTGCAAATAAACATTCATTACAAATAAAGAAGCAGGGCGCGTCCGAGGGTGAGTATATACCTAATAAGAATATAATCACCCTCGGACGCGCCCTGCTTCTTTCCGACAGCCTTCCTTCCTAAGAATCAGCCCTTCCGTGGTGTAGAGAGAGGGTTTGTTACACTCCAAGGTGTTCCCCAGGTTGCCTTTCCTGAGCTTCGATCTTCCGGCTCTCGTTTAGTAGTTGTTGGAAACTACGCTGCATTGGGCCTACAAATTGGGTATGGGGTGTAGAGAGATGGTGTGTTCCACTCCAAGGTGTTCCCCAGGTTGCCTTTCCTGAGCTTCGATCTTCCGGCTCTCGTTTAGTAGTTGTTGGAAACTACGCTGCATTAGGCCTACAAATTGGGTATGGGGTGTAGAGAGATGGTGTGTTCCACTGTAGAGAGATGGTGTGTTCCACTCCAAGGTGTTCCCCAGGTTTCCTCGCCAATGCTTCGATCTTCATGCTCTCGTTTAGTAGTTGTTGGAAACTACGCTGCATTAGGCCTACAAATTGGGTATGGGGTGTAGAGAGATGGTGTGTTCCACTCCAAGGTGTTCCCCAGGTTTCCTCTCCATTGCTTCGATCTTCATGCTCTCGTTTACTAGTTGTTGGAAACTACGCTGCATTAGGCCTACAAATTGGGTATGGGGTGTAGAGAGATGGTGTGTTACACTCCAAGGTGTTCCCCAGGTTTCCTCTCCATTGCTTCGATCTTCCGGCTCTCGTTTAGTAGTTGTTGGAAACTACGCTGCATTAGGCCTACAAATTGGGTATGAGGTGTAGAGAGATGGTGTGTTACACTCCAAGGTGTTCCCCAGGTTTCCTCTCCATTGCTTCGATCTTCCGGCTCTCGTTTAGTAGTTGTTGGAAACTACGCTGCATTAGGCCTACAAATTGGGTATGGGGTGTAGAGAGATGGTGTGTTCCACTCCAAGGTGTTCCCCAGGTTGCCTTTCCTGAGCTTCGATCTTCCGGCTCTCGTTTAGTAGTTGTTGGAAACTACGCTGCATTAGGCCTACAAATTGGGTATGGGGTGTAGAGAGATGGTATGTTCCACTGTAGAGAGATGGTGTGTTCCACTCCAAGGTGTTCCCCAGGTTTCCTCGCCAATGCTTCGATCATCATGCTCTCGTTTAGTAGTTGTTGGAAACTACGCTGCATTAGGCCTACAAATTGGGTATGGGGTGTAGAGAGATGGTGTGTTCCACTCCAAGGTGTTCCCCAGGTTTCCTCTCCATTGCTTCGATCTTCATGCTCTCGTTTAGTAGTTGTTGGAAACTACGCTGCATTAGGCCTACAAATTGGGTATGGGGTGTAGAGAGATGGTGTGTTACACTCCAAGGTGTTCCCCAGGTTTCCTCTCCATTGCTTCGATCTTCCGGCTCTCGTTTAGTAGTTGTTGGAAACTACGCTGCATTAGGCCTACAAATTGGGTATGGGGTGTAGAGAGATGGTGTGTTACACTCCAAGGTGTTCCCCAGGTTTCCTCTCCATTGCTTCGATCTTCCGGCTCTCGTTTAGTAGTTGTTGGAAACTACACTGCATTAGGCCTACAAATTGGGTATGGGGTGTAGAGAGATGGTGTGTTCCACTCCAAGGTGTTCCCCAGGTTGCCTTTCCTGAGCTTCGATCTTCCGGCTCTCGTTTAGTAGTTGTTGGAAACTACGCTGCATTAGGCCTACAAATTGGGTATGGGGTGTAGAGAGATGGTGTGTTCCACTGTAGAGAGATGGTGTGTTCCACTCCAAGGTGTTCCCCAGGTTTCCTCGCCAATGCTTCGATCATCATGCTCTCGTTTAGTAGTTGCTGGAAACTACGCTGCATTAGGCCTACAAATTGGGTATGGGGTGTAGAGAGATGGTGTGTTCCACTCCAAGGTGTTCCCCAGGTTTCCTCGCCAATGCTTCGATCATCATGCTCTCGTTTAGTAGTTGTTGGAAACTACGCTGCATTAGACCTACAAATTGGGTATGGGGTGTAGAGAGATGGTGTGTTCCACTCCAAGGTGTTCTCCAGGTTGCCTTTCCTGAACTTCTATCTTCAGGCTCTCATTAAATTGTGGTTAAACGGAACAACTGCATTTGGCGTACTAGTTGGTTTGGGGCCTACTATCGGTGTCTGCCGCTCCTTACTGTTCTCCTGGTTTCCTGTCCTGAAATTCCGTTTTCAGGCGCTCGTTAAGTAGTTGTTAATGTTAGACTGCATTTGGCCTACTAGTTGGGTTGGGGCCTACTATCGGTGTCTGCCACTCCTTGCTGTTCTCCTCCACTGAACAAAGCTGTGCCGCCTGTTTACTACTGTTGCCAATTTTGAACTGCATTTCGACTACTTACTGATTTGGGCCTACTCTCTGTGTCAGCCTCTCATTCCAGTTGTCCTCCACTGCAATGCCCCCTGATTAGTCCTGTGTTACCAATTTTGAACTGCATTTAGCCCACTTTATTCTTTGGGCCTATATCTGTGTTTCCTCCTCATCCTGCCCATTGCCCAGCCAGTGATAGATGAGTCTGCTGGTACATTGACCCATAACGCAACATTTCCCGTGCACGCTACACTGCAAGATTGTGACCCTGCTGAAAGTCAGGTCCCCCTTCCCGCATACCATACCACCTTACACGGGGACAAACAGGAAGGTGCAGATGAAAGTGCAGGTTCCTTCATCAGGTGGGGGGAGGAATACTAGTTGGCGATGTCACTGGCACAGGGCCTCTCATGGTACGCAAAAGTGTTGCTGCCGGTGGGAGGCGCCCCCGCCGTGCAAACACACCGCTGTACTTTGAGGGGCCCTGTGCCAGTGCCAATGCCAACGAGTGGGCCCCCCCTGCTTGCTCAGGTTCACAGCACTTGCAAAGTTGAAATACTTACCTCTCCCTGCTCCACTGCCGTGACGTGGTCCAGATTTCCTGGGCCCACTAATTACTTGAACCAGCCCTACCCACCACAACTTTAGCCAAATGACCCCCAATTTCAAATGCCTTCCAATTATTATAAGGTAAATTACGCTTGACAAGCTTCATTAAGAAGAATGGATGGTTTTGACATTAAAATGGGCACTCTAGGTGTTTTCCTGGCCCCCACTCACTGCCGACTATGCTGCCCCATTGACTTGCATTGGGTTTCGTGTTTCGGTCGATCCCGACTTTACGTCATAATCGGCCGATTTCACTCGACCCGACTTTTGAGATAGTCGGGTTTCGCGAAACCCGGCTCGACTCTAAAAAGGTCAAGGTCGCTCAACTCTAGTTGTTACACCTCTTGAACAATGTATTTTTCAATAAAATGTATACTTTTTCTATATATACTTTGGACTGCTTCTTATCGTAAGGTGTTCAGCCTCTGTTTTTGTATGTCATAGCGACGATTGTCCATATTGAGTCCATAAAAATATTGGTTAATTACTATTTTTTATTCTTTTGCAAATTTACTTCAAATGTAACCTGTCATGATCCAGTTCTGAGATTATGTTCAGCTCTCTTGTCTCTGGACTGGTCATGTGGGAGTTAATCCTCTCTGCCTCACCCTGGAGCTGGCTGTGCTATTTAAGTCCTCTGCAGCCTGGGGGCCAGTGTCAGCTATAGTTCATGCTACACTGTTTGAGCTCCTGACCTGATCCGTTATAGTGTTCCTGTTTGCCTCTGACTGCCTGCACCCGTT
The DNA here is from genome assembly GCF_032444005.1 of Ranitomeya imitator. Lineage (NCBI taxonomy): Eukaryota > Metazoa > Chordata > Amphibia > Anura > Dendrobatidae > Ranitomeya > Ranitomeya imitator. The sequence goes on along the minus strand of NC_091286.1, from coordinate 449,433,333 downwards.
TATGACTTGTTCTGACCTTTGGCCTGTACCCCGACTCCGTCTCCGTCTCACGTTTTGGTTACCACGTTCCCGGTAGGTTCTGACGTCTTGCTTGTCCCCGACGATTCTCTGCTCGCCCCTTCTGTACCACGCCGCTATCTCCGTGTATGACCTTGGCTTGTTTCATGTCCCTTTCATTACCTGTGACACCTGTGTTGTTGCTCAGTTTTGCTGCGCTGTGTGTGCAGCCTCCTTTCCTTAGCCAGCACCCCCTGGTGGAGGTTGCTCTATATTGCACTGCAGCAGCACATTACATAACCAATGTTTTTCATTAGCTATTGTCACCTCAATACAGCCTGCACTGACCCCGCTGCCACCTCACTACAGCCTGCAATGACCCATCTACCACCTCACTACAGCCTGCAATGACACTGCTACCACCTCACTACAGCCTGCACTAACCCCGCTGCTACTTCACTACAGCCTGCACTGACCTCACTGCCACCTTACTACAGCCTGCACTGACCCTGCTGCCACCTCACTACAGCCTGCACTGACCCTGATGCCACCTCAATACAGCCTGCACTGACCCCGCTGCCACCTCACTACAGCCTGTACTGACCCTGCTGCCACCTCAATACAGCCTGCACTGACCCCGCTGACACTTCACCACAGCCTGCACTGACCCTGCTGCCACCTCACTACAGCCTGCACTGACCCCGCTGCCACCTCACTACAGCCTGCACTGACCCCGCTGCCACCTCAATACAGCCTGCACTGACCCCGCTGCCACCTCACTGCAGCCTGCACAGACCCCACTGCCACCTCACTACAGCCTGCACTGACCCCGCTGCCACCTCACTACAGCCTGCACTGACCCTTCTACCACCTCACTACAGCCTGCACTGACCCCGCTGCCACCTCACTACAGCCTGCACAGACCCCACTGCCACCTCACTACAGCCTGCACTGACCCCGCTGACACCTCATTACAGCCTGCACTGACCCTTCTACCACCTCACTACAGCCTTCAAAGAATCCGCTGCCACCTCACCACCACCAGAGCTGCCACAACCCCACAACCTACTGCCTCCTTCCCCATTACCCTGTAGACTGTAAGCTCGTAACTGCAGGACCCTCTCCCATCTGTACCAGTCTGTCATTGTTAGTTTGTTCACTGTAATTTATGTTTGTACTTTGTATGTAAGCCCATCTCATGTACAGCATCATGGAATCAATGGTGCTCTAAAAATAAATAGTAATAAAAAAAAGTTTGATTTATTTTTGTTGCAAATCTGCAATAAAAGAATAGAAAAAAATGAATAAGTTTATTGAAATCATGGCTGGTATCAGGCAACATCCAGACTTTGAACAGTGACTTTGTTAATGAAGTAGTGTGTAAGATTTCTACATGCTCAGCAATGTGCACAAAGTACACTGCTGTCCACATTCTTGCATAAGATCTAGGAGTATATATCACCAGGGCATGATTGCATCTCATATACATTATGATTTTCTTTCCTATATTCATGAGCAGTTCAATTTCACCTAATTCTGATAATACAATATTTTGGCTAAACAACTTGGAAATACCTTGGCATTTTCATAATTGTACATCTACAAATGTAGGTGTGGTCTTGTTCACAAACCTTGGGAAATACATGCAAGAAACATGGAATATTCCTGAAACACATATTGGTTATTTCTGATGCCGAATCCCACACGTTAGAAATGTCAGGCAGGAAAGTGGCCTTGTAACCATAGCAACGAATCTGCATTCAGCTTTCATCAGACTCACTAGGACTTTTTAGTAGAAATAGAAACCCAACTTACTACACTCTGACTTGAAACCTTTTCTTTTACGGTTCTTCACTGATCAACAATTTGTTGTCCTTTATAAAGATTATGTTATCTTTTCATCATTCTCATGTTATCAATCAAATTCTATTAACTGTTATTAATATCTTTAGTATAATAGATAAAATCTGCCTTTGCTAAAGGGATTGTCCCATCAGAATGGACCCTTCTTAAAATGAAGATAAATTTTAAATGGTAGTGGACATAAGAGACTTTTTCCAGCGGTTCTCCACTGTGACTCAGAGATGAGAACGCCTTTGTAAAGTCCGTATTTATAAAAAATTGGAAATTTCATATAGGTCTCCAATACATCAAATAGCAAGTGGGGTTATCAGTAGGTGCTGTCCCCTGAAATGTAAGTCCAGAATCCTTCTCCAATATCGATAAAATATTTATTCCAATAATAATGAACAATGCATCTCAATATCAGCCTCTTCTTCAAATATCTGTACAAAAAGTTGTTGATGTTTGTAACACTAATGCTGGCACCAGGAGCGTACACAGACAGCATTGGCCCCCTGTGCAGGAAATGTGTCTGGGCCCCCCTCCTTTTAAGGCGACAAAGCTAAATATATATATATATATATATATACACTGCTCAAAAAAATAAAGGGAACACTAAAATCCCACATCCTAGATATCAGTGAATGAAATATTCCAGTTGTAAATCTTTATTCATTACATAGTGGAATGTGTTGAGAACAATAAAACCTAAAAATTATCAATGTAAATCACAACTAATATCCCACGGAGGTCTGGAGTTGGAATGATGCTCAAAATCAAAGTGGAAAATGATGTTACAGGCTGATCCAACCTCAGTGGAAATGTCTCAAGACACGGAAATGATGCTCAGTAGTGTGTGTGGCCTCCTCGTGTGTGTATGACCTCCCTACAATGCCTGGGCATGCTCCTGATGAGGCGGCGAATGGTCTTCTGAGGTATCTCCTCCCAGACCTTTACTAAAGCATCCGCCAACTCCTGGACAGTCTGTGGTGCAACGTGACATTGGTGGATGGTGCGAGACATAATGTCCCAGATGTGTTCAATCGGATTCAGGTCTGGGGAACGGGCAGGCCAGTCCATAGCTTCAATGCCTTCAGCTTGCAGGAGCTGCTGACACACTCCAGCCACGAGGTCTGGTATTGTCCTGCATTAGGAGGAACCCAGGGCCAACCGAACGAGCATATGGTCTCACATGGGGTCTGAGGTTCTCATCTCGGTACCTAATGGCAGTCAGGCTACCGCTGGTAAGCACATGGAGGGCTGTGCGGCCCTCCAAAGAAATGCTACCCCACACCATTACTGACCCACTACCAAACCGGTCAAGCTGAAGGATGTTGCAGGCAGCAGATCACTCTCCACGGCGCCTCCAGACTCTGTCACATCTGTCACATGTGCTCAGTATGAACCTGCTTTCATCTATGAAGAGCATAGGGCACCAGTGGCGAATTTGCAAATCCTGGTGTTCGGTGGCAAATGCCAAGTGTCCTGCACGGTATTTGGCGGTGAGCACAATCCCCATCTGAGGATGTCGGGCACTCAGACCATCCTCTTGGAGTTGGTTTCTAACCGTTTGTGCAGACACATGCACATTTGTGGCCTGCTGGAGGTCATATTGCAGGGCTCTGGCAGTGCTCCTCCTGTTCCTCCTTGCACAAAGGCTGAGGTAGCGGTCCTGCTGCTGGGTTGATGCCCTCCTACGGCCCCCTCCACATCTCCTGGTGTACTGGCCTGTCTCCTGGTAGCGCCTCCAGCCTCTGGACACTACGCTGACAGACACAGCAAACCTTCTTGCCACAGCTCGCATGATGTGCAATCCTGGATGAGCTGCACTACCTGAGCCACTTGTATGTGTTGTAGAGTCCGTCTCATTCTACCACGAGTGTGAAAGCACAACCAACATTCAAAAGTGACCAAAACATCAGCCAAAAAGCCTTGGTACTGAGATCTGGTCTGTGGTCCCCACCTGCAGAACCACTCCTTTATTGAGTGTGTCTCGATAATTTCCAGTAATTTCCATCTGTTGTCTATTACATTTGCACAACAGCGTGTGAAATTGATTGTCATTGTTGCTTCCTAAGTGGACAGTTTGATTTCACAGAAGTTTGATTTACTTGGAGTTATATTCTGTTGTTTAAGTGTTCCCTTTAATTTTTTGAGTGGTGTATATATATATATATATATATATATAGCCACACACACATACATGTGTATATTACATAGTCTCCTTTATTATGTACTAGCTGAAGAGCCTGGCGTTGCCTGGGCATAACTAACTGTGGATTGTTATAACAAATCATGATGATTATCCTCCATCCCATAGTCCCGTGCCAATATAGCCATCATGCATATCCTCCATTCCATAGTCCCGTGCCATATACCCATCATACACATCCTTCATCCAATAGTCCCGTGCCCATATACCCATCATACATATCCTCCATCCCATAGTCCCATGCCCATATACCCATCACACATCCTCCATCCCATAGTTCTGTGCCCTTATACCCATCATACATATCCTCTATCCCACAGTCCTGTGCCCATCTACCCATCACACATCCTCCATCCCATAGTCCCATACCCATATACCCATCATACACATCCTCTATCCCATAGTCCCGTGCCCATATACCCATCACACATCCTCTATCCCATAGTTTTGTGCCCATATACCCATTATGACACAATCTTCGCCATGGGAACCATTCTGACATCATCGCCACCATGGCAACCATTATGACAGACCATCACTATTACAACCCATTATGACATCATCGTCACTATAGCAACCATTATGACATCACCGTCCCCATTGCATCCTATTATGACATCATCATCGCCATAGCAACCATTATGACATCACATTCCCCATGGCAACCTTTATGATATCATCGTCACCATGGCAACCATTATGACATTATTGTTGATACACACATACACTCATTTTTATATTTATATTATGTACTAGATTGTGGCCCGATTCTAATGCATCGGGTATTCTAGAATATGCATGTCCCCGTAGTATATGGACAATGATGATTCCAGAATTGGCGGCAGACTGTGCCCGTCGCTGATTGGTCGAGGCAACCTTTATGACATCATCGTCGCCATGGCAACCATTATCGTCGCTGTGCCCGTTGCTGATTGGTCGAGGCTGCGGGATGTCTACGTCCTTTATGGCGGCCTCGACCAATCAGAGACGCGGGATTTCCAGGACAGACAGACAGACAGACAGAAAGACAGACAGAAAGACAGACAGAAAGACAGACAGACGGAAAAACCCTTAGACAATTATATATATAGATATTGCCATCCTTTATTATACAGTGCCCTCTCTTGTTATGTACAGCACTGTCCCTTACATATTGGATTTTTTAGAGCCCTGTTTTTTATTATACAGTATACCATCCTGTCTTGTAAGCTGCATAATGCAATGATGGCTGATGGAGCATGGGAATGCTTCTTTTCTAAAGGAGGAGCTGATGGACTGGTAGTCTGGTCACTTGGTCCTCCATCAGTAGTCATTTTATATCTAACAAGAGAGGGGACTATGTAATAAAAGAGGCCTCTGTGAATAACAAAAATAACAACAATACACTATGTAAGAAGCAGAACTGTACATAACAGCAGAGGAAGCTATATAATAAGAAACAACACCATATTTAACTAGAGAGGATGGTACCTAATAAGGGATGGTGCTATACATAACAAAAGAGGAAACTATATAACTTTGGATGGTGTTATACATAATAAGTGAGTACACTATACACTAAGGGACTGTGCTATACATAAGTGAGTACATTATTTACTAAGGGACTGTACTATACATAATAAGTGAGTACACTTTATACTAAGGGACTGTGTTAGATGTAATAATCAATAATAATGTCTTACTCTACCTCCTCATGTTCCTAAATCCATTATAAACCCCCCTTCCTCCCATTCCAATCCCCCACCCCTCAATGTCCTCCTCCCTCCACATCCCATTATTGCCCTCTCTCCAACCCCCATGATTGCCCTCTTCATCACCTCCATCATTGCTTTCTCCCCACCACTCCATTATTGCCCATTCCACCACCTCCATCATTGCCTCCTCCCAACCACCCCCTTCATTGTCCTTTCCAATGCCACGATCATTGCCTTCGCCCCCTCCACCCCATCATTACCCATTTCACCACCTCCATCATTTCCTTCTCCCCCACCACCCCATCATTACCCATGCCACCACCTCCATCATTGCCTCCTCCCCACCACACCATCATTGTCCTAGTTAATAGGTGCGGGCAGATCGCGATTCTGCCTGCGCCTATTACGGGCACATGTCAGCTGTTCAAAACAGCTGACATGTCCCGGCTTTGATGCGGGCTCACCGCCGAGCCCTGCATCAAAGCAGGGGATCTGACCTCGGACGTACTATCCCATCCGAGGTCAGAAAGGGGTTAAGAAACCCCCATTACTAACCACAAATTTAAATGAAAAAACAAACACCTGAGGGCTGGTGTTATTTGTCTTTGAGGGGGCAAATATCCATGGCCCCTTTCTAGGCTATTAATATCAGCAGCTGTCTGTTTATCCTTTGCTGGCTATTAAAAATAGGGGGGACCCCATTTAATTTTTTTGGGGGCCCCCTTGTCAATGACCAGTAATGGCTAAGTAGACAGCTGTGAGCTGATAACTTGGGAAGGCTCAATATATTTAATCCCCCTTCCCAGACTATAAACAGCAGCCCCCAGCTGTCAGCTTTCCCTCAGCCGGTTAAGAAAAATTATTTTATTTATTAGCTAAATACACTTACAGTAAGTTACACACGCACTGTACTGATTATATATCTCAATGACATTTTTCTATCATCTATTTGTAAGTAGTTGGAAAACTAGCTTGGAATGACAGAGAATTACTGTATGTAAAATCTGATGTTAAAAACGCATTACATATGGATTGCATACACATGTCATATAGATGCTAGGTGATTAAATATATGCATCCTTGAATGGCATACGGATGCAAAGTGCAAAAAAAAACACATGACACTCGCCTGACACTCTCCAGCTTTTCTGGATTTGAATCTCAGCTACTTTATATACGCAGATGTGAGCATAAACTAAATCCGAGTTCCTGGTCCTTGTGTGGCCAGTTCCTGAACCTGAACCCCTGATCCTTGAGTGGCCAGGGTCCAAGCCTGAAATCCTTGTCTTTGTGTGGTCAGGGTGTGAACCTGGATCCCTGGTCCTTGTGTGGCCAAGCAAAACCCAAGATAAAAACATTAAAAGCAGATATCCTGGAGTAAATAAACAGCAGTAGTGCATGAAAATAATATAGGGTGCTTAGGTAACATAATTTTGATCAAAAAAATCTAAAAGCCATCCCACCTCGTCACGGTGACCCTATTCAGGACAGTCCTATCCTCTTATATTAAAACCTTACAATTTGTCAAGTGACATGCATATAGATAAGGGCTCAGAAGGACAAATTTGGCTAGTAAACAAATAGAACCTAACTCAAAATATATACGGAATCCTAGACCAACTCAAAAAACCTAAAACTAACAAGGATACCTAAAATATAACCTTTATTAATACTCACTAAAAAAGTACTCTTTCCATAGACTGCAAAAATAGAACAAACATATAATTATGTACCTGTAGGGCCCTAGGGAGTACCTACACTGAGACCTACCTAGCAGTGGAGGTTGGCACCCTAAGTTACTGCGGTAGGTGCCCCCACTCAACGTCGACTCACCCTAGGGAATCCCTAGAAGACCCTAAATAGGGAACCCTAGAAAAAACCTAGAAAATCCCTGACGGAAGTCCTGCCTGGCAGTGAAGGTAGGCACCCTAATGTGAAGCGGTAGGCGACCCCACTCCACGTCGACTGACCCTAGAAGCCCTAAAAAGTCCCTAAATAGGGATAGTATAAAGAAAATGTCCCAAAAACAAACCCAAGCACCCCAAAAAAAAAAAGAAGGAGAAATACCTTAAACAAATAACAAATATAGCGAGAAAAAAAATATATATAAATCGGAAAAATATAGAAAAAAAAAATATATACAATAAGAAAAAGAATATGCAATGAGTCTTTTGCTACTGCATAAATATGCGTTTATTTTGTATAATAGACAATTATGTCTATAGCAGTGTCTGCCTGCAAAAGATTCAAAAAAATAGGGTGAATGAGAAGATACTAGTATTGTTCAGATTCAATAAATAAGTGCGATTTTTCTGGGTTAAGGAGTACGATACTTGAGGTTTAGTCAAATGCTAAAATATAAGAACATGGTCACCCGCTATACAAAAAGTCAACCATATAGTATACTAACATCAGAAACCTCAGTTACGCAGCAAGATACAGCAACCAGAAAACCAGATATATAACTCCTTCCACCCAAATGAAAAATATATATGCTTGATAGAGATTGCCCGTTTATCACATTGAAACAGTGCTTTAGGATAAGTACCAACAGATTGCTCGTAATATTATTGTCGTTTCAGTACACATTTCAAAAGAGCAGGTACTGTTATTGTTTCAATATATGTTACAAAGTGACAGGTCCACCATAACCCACCAAACCGAAGCCCCCACAGGTACAGTAAATAGTCGGGCAGGACACAATGATCCCCCTCATAAGACAGCAAAAAAGAAACAGAGAGCATTCAATACTCATCTGCAGGTCCGTGGTGGATATGAAGCAATGTTAGATAGATCCAGGTAACACGGGTCCGTGGTGGGTATACGGCTTCATCAGATGGATCCGGACATCTAATCAAGCAAAAGACAGCAGAGCAGCTCTTATCTTTATAATACCCCTGATGAACCCCTGTTCCGTCCATATGGGGGGGAAACGCGTCGGGCATTGGTCGGGGAGACTGCTGTCTTTTGCTTGATTAGATGTCCGGATCCATCTGATGAAGCCGTATACCCACCACGGACCCGTGTTACCTGGATCTATCTAACATTGCTTCATATCACTGGGGAATGATCAGGACCTTTTTTTGGTCGCTGATCACCCGCTGTCATCGCTGGATCGGCGTGTGTGACGCCGATCCAGCGATGTGTTCACTTGTAACCAGGGTAAATATTGTGTTACTAAGTGCAGGGCCGTGCTTAGTAACCTGATATTTACCCTGGTTACCATTGTAAAAAAAAAAAAAAAAAAACAGTACATACTCACATTCTGATGTCTGTCACGTCCCCCGGCATCCACAGGGTTAAAACTGCTTTCGGCAGGAGCGCTGCTAATGCACGCGCTCCGGCCGAGAGCTTCCCTGCACTGACTGTCAGTGCCGGCCGTAAAGCAGAGCACAACGGGTGACGTCACCGCTGTTACTGCCGGCGCTGACAGTCAGTGCAGGGAAGCTACTCTGCAGCAGCGCGTGCTTTAGCAGCGCTCTTGCCGAAAGCAGTTTTAACCCTGTGGACGCCGGGGGACGTGACAGACATCAGAATGTGAGTATGTACTGTTTTTTTTTTTACTTTTACAATGGTTACCAGGGTAAATATCGGGTTACTAAGCGCGGCCCTGCACTTAGTAACCCGATGTTTACCCTGGTCACCCGGGTGCTGCAGGGGGACTTCGGCCGAAGTCTTTCCCCTGATCGTTGATCGCTGTAGAGAGCCGTCTGTGTGACAGCTCCCCAGCGACCACACAACGACTTACCAACGATCACGGCCAGGTCGTATCGCTGGTCGTGATTGTTGGAAAATCGTTTAGTGTAACGGTACCTTAAGAAGAGATGGTCTCCAGGTGGTGACTTTTAGGAGTAATGCCGCACAGAAGAAAAAATAGGAAGAAGAGATAAATATGGTAAACAGGAGATGGGATTAAACTATCAGATAGAGAGGTGATTGAAGCTGGTGGGAGGTTGCTTGATGTTGGAATATTGCATGGGGTTAGAGTAAGAACATTTGTATGTAAGTATACTATATATAGGGAACAACTGCACAAAGCTTTGGTGTGTTTTCTATGGGGAAGTTTTGTCTGTCATTAAACTGATAATGGGGGGGCTCGGAGTGTCATTACTATGGGGTGAAGAGGCGCTGAATGTGGATCACGACCATCTCTCAGCACTGAATGTAGATCTCAAGGCAAGAAAAATTGAGGACCACTGCTTGAACCCTTGCTAAGATCTGCCATACATTTATGGCACATATCAGGTCAAGGAGCTGAGCCCGCACCATACTCAACAAATAATTACTGTCATATACTGCCTGAATAGCAGCACTTAAAGCTAAGCTCTGATTTATGCTGTTAACTCATTGAATACAGCTTAATTTTTTATGTTTTAGCATTTGGTATTGCTTGCTATTAAAATGTACAATTATTTAGCCAATATGGTAAACTGCCCCCTAAAAAAATAAAAAAAATGCAATAAAAAGCGCTAAAAACATTGTATATACCCCAAAATGGTATCAATATAACATAAGTTACAAGAAGTTACAAGACTCAGAAAATGTTTACAAAAGCGCTTCATTTTTTCCCCACTGAAAAAAACAACTATACAAGTTTGAAAACACCATAATTATACTGACTTGGAGAATCATATTGCCAGGCTATTTTTTTTTTTTTTTGCCACAAAATTAATGCTGTAAAAATCAAAATCCCAAAAGCAATGGCAAAATTGTAGAATTTTTTTTTAACCCTTATTTCACTTAGAATTTTTATTCTGTTTTCCTGTACATTGTATGGTACAATTAATAATTTTATTCAAAACTACAACTCGTCCTGCAAAAAAACATGCCCCAATATAGCTATGTGAATGGAAAAATAAAAACTTATGACTCGTGATTAAGAAAGGAAAGACAAAGGAAAGCACAAAAATGAAAAGTGCCCTTGGTGTGAAGGGGTTCATTTCATCATTGTGATGTGTAGCATTTGCCTTGTACAGCTCTTATCATTTGCATATTTCTTAATAAAAACTATTGAAAGGGATTGTTCAGATGAGTTGTTCAAAAAGTAAGCTAGTAATCACCCATTGTTAATGATTAGATGAAGCATAATTATAGTGTGGCTGCTTCTGTTAATCATTGCTCAACCTGTTGAAACATTATCTGAAAGTGCTATAGATTAGTATGACAATGATGACTGAGTGCTTCCACACTCTTACAACAGCTTTTTATTGACTTAATTGCACATGATGAAATTACCATATATTTACTACATATAGGACATGTCTATACAAAAAAACTACATTCTTAGGCCACATGCACACGTTCAGTATTTGGTCAGTATGTTACATCAGTATTTGTAAGCCAAAACCAGGAGTGGGTGATAAATACAGAAGTGGTGACTTGTTTCTATAAGGCTGGGTTCCCATTGCGTTATGGGATCGCGTTTAACGGACAGCGTTGCATGGCGAAATTAACGCCGTGCAACGCATCCGTTAGCGCGCCCATTCAAGGCAATGGGAACGCGCAGCACTAGCGCGTGCCATGTTCGGCACGTGCTAGCGACGCGCCGGTGTTTCCTGCTCGCAGCGTCCGAGGCGCGCCCACGGTCCGTTCCCCGCTCTCGCAGATCGGGGATCTGCGAGAGCGGGGACGTTACTGCGACCTCAGGACGCGGCCCCATAAAAACATTGCGTTAGCGCAACCCGCTAGCGCTAGCGCTAAACGGGTTGCACTAACGCAATGTGAACCTAGCCTTATACTTTTCCTCTGATTGTTCCACTCCTGGTTTTGGCTTACAAATACTGATGTAAAGTCCTTCTATATTATTTCAAATCCCTATTTTCCAGTGATTACTTTGTATCTCCGTTCATACTGCACCCCCACACACAAATTATACACCATTTGAAAGGTAAACTTGAACCCTTCAGCAAGAAAATAGCCAAACAAACCATACATCCACGATGTGATCACAAAATACATTTTCAACATTAATTTTCATAAAACTGCAGTAAGGAAAAATGACCTGTAGGTGGCACCACACTACCCCAAAGCACAATACCACGAGGCTGAAACAAATCCTAACATTTGCCTTGGGGGCTTTCCAGCTTGTCGAACTCCTTGCCCAGTCAATTTCAGGCAGGTATATATATATATATATATATATATATATAAAATATTTGCTACATATGTGGAAGTAGAATTAAAGTAAAACTTTACCTGTTTAAGACTTCAGCTTTAAAACAAGATATAAATGAATGCAGCCTAAAAGGGACTGGACAGGTTCTGAACCATCACATTTTCTGTATTATTGGACAGTCATTGAAAAGTCTATCTTCCTTCTAAGGTTGCAGCTTATTCGTGACCTGGAGTCACCACTGGTTCCAAGTAAAAAACTGCAGTGTTGACATAACTCAGACTGTACATTGTTTCCCGATGGGAGAGATTGGTGGAAACAACCTTGAAAAAATTGAAAAAAAAATCCAACAGTAGGAGAAAAAAAGGTAAAATAATCTGCAGATATTACCTTTTTTTTTAAAGGGATATTCCCAATTATTATACAATGGTGTAAATACGCTCAGTTATGGGGTCAATTCTCCTTCATCATTTTTACTGTCAAAGTGGCACTGCTGTACAGTGAGCTGCTCCGTTCACATACATAGGGCTGTGTGGCACTTCCCTACATTGCAGATAGATGGCAGTGCTGCTGTGGAGGGGTAGAAAATGCTGATGCCCCTGTTCTTTTGCAAGGTCCTGACAATCAGACCCCTTCTGATCAGTAAGTAAAGTACCATTATGTTTAATATTGGGGGATCTCCTTTAGGCTGGAGTCACACACAACGTATAAAAAAAAAATCGATCCGTTTTACTCGGACGAGAATCGCAGAAATGTTCCCTGAACAGTGATCCGTATGTCATCCGTGTGCAGTGCAAGGATGCGATTTTCATGCATGTAAGTATCCGTGTGACAACCGTATGGCGAAATTTTCTCGCCGGCTTGCAAAATGGACATATAATGGATCCATGGGCTCAAATATTTGTGAAAACATATACAGTTAGGTCCATATGTATTTGGACAGAGACAGCATTTTTCTAACTTTGGTTATAGACATTACCACAATGAATTTTAAACAAAACAATTCAGATACAGTTGAAGTTCAGACTTACAGCTTTCATTTGAGGGTATCCACATTAAAATTGGATGAAGGGTTTAGGCGTTTCAGCTCCTTAACATGTGCCACCCTGTTTTTAAAGGGACCAAAAGTAATTGGACAATTGACTCCAAGGCTATTTCATGGACAGGTGTGGGCAATCCCTTCTTTATGTCATTCTCAATTAAGCAGATAAAATGTCTGGAGTTGATTTGAGGTGTGGTGCTTGAATTTGGAAGGTTTTGCTGTGAAGTAAACATGCGGTCAAAGGAGCTCTCCATGCAGGTGAAACAAGCCATCCTTAAGCTTTGAAAACAGGCAAAAACCAACAGAGAAATTGGTACAATATTAGGAGTGGCATAATCTACAGTTTGGTACATCCTGAGAAAGAAAGAAAGCACTGCTGAACTCCTCAATGCAAAAAGACCTGTGCGCCCACGGAAGACAACAGTGGTGGATGATCGCAGAATAATCTCCATGGTGAAAAGAAACCCCTTCACAACAGCCAACCAAGTGACCAACACTCTCCAGGAGGTCGGCGTATCAATATCCAGATCTACCATAAAGAGAAGACTGCATGAAAGTAAATACAGAGGGTTCACTGCACGGTGCAAGCCACTCATAAGCATCAAGAATAAAAAGGCTAGACTAGACTTTGCTAAAAAACATCTAAAAAGCCAGCACAGTTCTGGAAGAACATTCTTTGGACAGATGAAACCAAGATCAACCTCTACCAGAATGATGGAGAGAGAAAAGTATGGCAAAGGCGTGGTACAGCTCATGATCCAAAGCATACCACATCATCTGTAAAACACAGAGGAGGCAGTGTGATGGTTTGGGCATGCATGGCTGCCAGTGGCACTGGGTCACTAGTGTTTATTGATGATGTGACACAGGACAGAAGCAGCTGAATGAATTCTGAGGTATTCAGAGCCATACTGTGTGCTCAGATCCAGCCAAATGCAGCCAAACTGATTGGTCGTCGTTTCATACTACAGATGGACAATGACCCAAAACGTAAAGCCAAAGCAACCCAGAAGTTTATTAAAGCAAAGAAGTGGAATATTCTTGAATGGCCAAGTCAATCACCTGACCTCAACCCAATTGAGCATGCATTTCACTTGTTAAAGACTAAACTTCAGACAGAAAGGCACACAAACAAACAGCAACTGAAAACCACCGCAGTGAAGGCCTGGCAGAGCATCAAAAAGGAGGAAACACAGCATCTGGTGATGTCCATGAGTTCAAGACTTCAGGCAGTCATTGCCAACAAAGGATTTTCAACCAAGTACTAAAAATGAACATTTTATTTAAAATTATTTAATCTGTCCAATTACTTTTGGTCCCTTTAAAAACAGGGTGGCACATGTTAACCCCTTCCCGACCTGTGACACAGCGTATGCGTCATGAAAGTCGGTGCCAATCCGACCTGTGACGCATATGCTGTGTCACAGAAAGATCGCGTCCCTGCAGATCGGGTGAAAGGGTTAACTCCCATTTCACCCGATCTGCAGGGACAGGGGGAGTGGTAGTTTAGCCCAGGGGGGGTGGCTTCACCCCCTCGTGGGTACGATCGCTCTGATTGGCTGTTGAAAGTGAAACTGCCAATCAGAGCGATTTGTAATATTTCACCTAAAAAAATGGTGAAATATTACAATCCAGCCATGGCCGATGCTGCAATATCATCGGCCATGGCTGGAAATACTAATGTGCCCCCACCCCACCCCACCGATCGCCCCCCCAGCCCCCCGATCTGTGGCCCGCTCCCCTCCGTCCTGTGCTCCGCTCCCCCGTCCTCCTGTCCGCTCCCCCCGTGCTCCAATCACACCCCCCCGTGCTCCAATCAAACCCCCCCGCACTCCGATCCCCCCCGTGCTCCGATCCACCCCCCCTGCACACCGATCCACCCCCCCTGCACACCGATCCACCCGCCCGCACACCGATCACTCTCCCCCATGCTCCGATCCCTCCCCCCCGTGCTCCGACGCCCCCCCGTGCCCTGATCTCCCCCCCTGTGCCCTGATCTCCCCCCCTTATACTTACCGATCCTGGCGGGGTCCGTCCGTCTTCTCCCCGAGCGCCGCCATGTTCCAAAATGGCGGGCGCATGCGCAGTGCGCCCGCCGAATCTGCCGGCCGGCAGATTCGTTCCAATGTGAATTTTGATCACTGTGATATAATCTATCACAGTGGTCAAAATAAAAAAACAGTAAATGACCCCCCCCCATTTGTCCCCCATAGATAGGGACAATAATAAAATAAAGAATTTTTTTTTTTTTCCACTAAGGTTGGAGTTAGAACTAGGGTTAGGGTTAGGGGTAGGGTTAGGGGTAGGGGTAGGGTTAGGGGTAGGGTTAGGGGTAGGGGTAGGGTTAGGGGTAGGGGTAGGGTTAGGGGTAGGGTTAGGGGTAGGGGTAGGGGTAGGGTTACGGTTAGGGTTTCGGTATGTGCACACGTATTCTGGTCCTCTGCGGATTTTTCCGCAGCGGATTTGATAAATCCGCAGTGCTAAACCGCTGCGGATTTATGGCAGATTTACCGCGGTTTTTCTGCGCATTTCACTGCGGTTTTACAACTGCGATTTTCTATTGCAGCAGTTGTAAAACCGCTGTGGAATCCGCAGAAAGAAGTGACATGCTGCGGAATGTAAACCGCTGCGTTTCCGTGCAGTTTTTCCGCAGCATGTGTACAGCGATTTTTGTTTCCCATAAGTTTACATTGAAATGTAAACTCATGGGAAACTGCTGCGGATCCGCAGCGTTTTCCGAAGCGTGTGCACATACCTTTAGAATTAGGCTATGTGCACACGGTGCGGATTTGGCTGCGGATCCGCAGCAGTGTTCCATCAGGTTTACAGTACCATGTAAACCTATGGAAAACCAAATCCGCTGTGCCCATGGTGCGGAAAATACCGCACGGAAACGCTGCGTTGTATTTTCCGCAGCATGTCAATTCTTTGTGCGGATTCCGCAGCGTTTTACACCTATTCCTCAATAGGAATCCGCAGGTGAAATCCGCACAAAAAACACTGGAAATCCGCAGAAAATCCGCAGGTAAAACGCAGTGCCTTTTACCCGCGGATTTTTCAAAAATGGTGCGGAAAAATCTCACACGAATCCGCAACGTGGGTACATAGCCTTAGGGTTAGGGTTGGGTTGGAATTAGGGTTGTGGTTAGGGTTAGGGGTGTGTTGGGGTTAGGGTTGTGGTTAGGGGTGTGTTGCGGTTAGGGTTGTGGTTAGGGTTACAGCTACAGTTGGGATAAGGGTTAGGGGTGTGTTGGCGTTAGAATTGAGGGGTTTCCACTGTTTAGGCACATCAGGGGGTCTCCAAACGCAACATGGCGCCACCATTGATTCCAGCCAATCTTTTATTCAAAAAGTCAAATGGTGCTCCTTCCCTTCCGAGCCCCGACGTGTGCCCAAACAGTGGTTTACCCCCACATATGGGGTATCAGTGTACTCAGGACAAACTGGGCAACAATTACTGGGGTCCAATTTCTCCTGTTACCCTTGAGAAAATAAAAAATTGCTTGCTAAAACATCATTTTTGAGGAAAGAAAAATGATTTTTTATTTTCACGGCTCTGCGTTGTAAACGTCTGTGAAGCACTTGGGGGTTCAAAGTGCTCACCACATATCTAGATAAGTTCCTTGGGGGGTCTAGTTTCCAAAATGGGGTCACTTGTGGGGGGTTTCTACTGTTTAGGCACACCAGGGGCTCTGCAAACGCAACGTGACGCCCGCAGACCATTCCATCAAAGTCTGCATTTCAAAACGTCACTACTTGACTTCCGAGCCCCGACATGTGCCCAAACAGTGGTTTACCCCCACATATGGGGTATCAGCGTACTCAGGACAAACTGGGCAACAATTACTGGGGTCCAATTTCTCCTGTTACCCTTGAGAAAATAAAAAATTGCTTGCTAAAACATCATTTTTGAGGAAAGAAAAATGATTTTTTATTTTCACGGCTCTGCGTTGTAAACGTCTGTGAAGCACTTGGGGGTTCAAAGTGCTCACCACATATCTAGATAAGTTCCTTGGGGGGTCTAGTTTCCAAAATGGGGTCACTTGTGGGGGGTTTCTACTGTTTAGGCACACCAGGGGCTCTGCAAACGCAACGTGACGCCCGCAGACCATTCCATCAAAGTCTGCATTTCAAAACGTCACTACTTGACTTCCGAGCCCCGACATGTGCCCAAACAGTGGTTTACCCCCACATATGGGGTATCAGCGTACTCAGGACAAACTGGGCAACAATTACTGGGGTCCAATTTCTCCTGTTACCCTTGAGAAAATAAAAAATTGCTTGCTAAAACATCATTTTTGAGGAAAGAAAAATGATTTTTTATTTTCACGGCTCTGCGTTGTAAACGTCTGTGAAGCACTTGGGGGTTCAAAGTGCTCACCACATATCTAGATAAGTTCCTTGGGGGGTCTAGTTTCCAAAATGGGGTCACTTGTGGGGGGTTTCTACTGTTTAGGCACACCAGGGGCTCTGCAAACGCAACGTGACGCCCGCAGACCATTCCATCAAAGTCTGCATTTCAAAAGTCACTACTTCCCTTCTGAGCCCCGACGTGTGCCCAAACAGTGGTTTACCCCCACATATGGGGTATCAGCGTACTCAGGAGAAACTGGACAACAACTTTTGGGATCCAATTTCTCCTGTAACCCTTGGGAAAATAAAAAATTCTGGGCTAAAAAATTATTTTTGAGGAAAGAAAACGTATTTATTATTTTCACTGCTCTGTGTTATAAACTTCTGTGAAGCACTTGGGGGTTCAAAGTGCTCACCTCACATCTAGATAAGTTCCTTTCGGGGTCTAGTTTCTAAAATGGGGTCACTTGTGGGGGGTTTCTACTGTTTAGCCACATCAGGGGCTCTGCAAACGCAACGTAACGCCCGCAGAGCATTCCATCAAAGTCTGCATTTCAAAATGTCACTACTTGACTTCCGAGCCCCGACATGTGCCCAAACTGTGGTTTACCCCCACATATGGGGTATCAGCGTACTCAGGAGAAACTGTACAACAACTTTTGGGGTCAAATTTCTCCTGTTACCCTTGGGAAAATAATAAATTGCAGGCTAAAAAATCATTTTAGAGAAAATAAAATTTTTATTTTATTTTCATGGCTCTGCGTTATAAACTTCTGTGAAGCACTTGGAAGTTCAAAGTCCTCACCACACATCTAGATTAGTTCCTTTGGGGGTCTAGTTTCCAAAATGGGGTCATATGTGGGGGATCTCCAATGTTTAGGCACACAGGGGCTCTCCAAACGTGACATGGTGTCCGCTAATGATTGGAGCTAATTTTCCATTTAAAAAGCCAATTGGCGTGCCTTCCCTTCCGAGCCCTGCCGTGCGCCCAAACAGTGGTTTACCCCCACATATGGGGTATCAGCGTACTCAGGACAAACTGGACAACAACATTTGCGGTCCAATTTCTCCTATTACCCTTGGCAAAATAGGAAATTCCAGGCTAAAAATCATTTTTGAGGAAAAATAAATTATTTTTTATTTTCATGGCTCTGCATTATAAACTTCTGTGAAGCACCTGGGGGTTTAAAGTGCTCAATATGCATCTAGATAAGTTCCTTGGGGGGTCTAGTTTCCAAAATGGGGTCACTTGTGGGGGAGCTCCAATGCATAGGCACACAGGGGCTCTCCAAACGCGACATGGTGTCCGCTAACAATTGGAGCTAATTTTCCATTCAAAAAGTCAAATGGCGCGCCTTCCCTTCCGAGCCCTGCCGTGTGCCCAAACAGTGGTTTACCCCCACATATGAGGTATCGGCGTACTCGGGAGAAATTGCCCAACAAATTTTAGGATTCATTTTATCCTATTGCCCATGTGAAAATGAAAAACTGAGGCGAAAAGAATTTTTTTGTGAAAAAAAAAGTACTTTTTCATTTTTACAGATCAATTTGTGAAGCACCTGAGGGTTTAAAGTGCTCAATATGCATCTAGATAAGTTCCTTGGGGGGTCTAGTTTCCAAAATGGGGTCATTTGTGGGGGAGCTCCAATGTTTAGGCACACGGGGGCTCTCCAAACACGACATGGTGTCCGCTAACGATGGAGATAATTTTTCATTCAAAAAGTCAAATGGCGCTCCTTCCCTTCCGAACCTTACCATGTGCCCAAACAGTGGTTTACCCCCACATGTGAGGTATCGGCGTACTCGGGAGAAATTGCCCAACAAATTTTAGGATCCATTTTATCCTGTTGCCCATGTGAAAATGAAAAAAATTGAGGCTAAAAGAATTTTTTTGTGAAAAAAAAGTACTTTTTCATTTTTACGGATCAATTTGTGAAGCCCCCGGGGGTTCAAAGTTCTCACTATGCATCTAGATAAGTTCATTGGGGCGTCTAGTTTCCAAAATGGGGTCACGTGTGGGGAAGCTCCAATTTTTAGGCACACGGGGGCTCTCCAAACGTGACATGGTGTCCGCTAAAGAGTGGAGCCAATTTTTCATTCAAAAAGTCAAATGGCGCTCCTTCCCTTCCAAGCCCTGCCGTGCGCCCAAACAGTGGTTTACCCCCACATATGAGGTATCAGCGTACTCAGGACAAATTGGACAACAACTTTCGTGGTTCAGTTTCTCCTTGTACCATTGGGAAAATAAAAAAAATGTTGCTAAAAGATAATTTTTGTGACTAAAAAGTTAAATGTTCATTTTTTCCTTCCATGTTGCTTCTGCTGCTGTGAAGCACCTGAAGGGTTAAAAAACTTCTTGAATGTGGTTTTGAGCACCTTGAGGGGTGCATTTTTTAGAATGGTGTCACTTTTGGGTATTTTCAGCCATATAGACCCCTCAAACTGACTTCACATGTGAGGTGGTCCCTAAAAAAAATGGTTTTGTAAATTTCGTTGTAAAAATGAGAAATTGCTGGTCAAATTTTAACTCTTATAACTTCCTAGCAAAAAAAAATTTTGTTTCCAAAATTGTGCTGGTGTAAAGTAGACATGTGGGAAATGTTATTTATTAACTATTTTGTGTCACATAACTCTCTGGATTAACAGAATAAAAATTCAAAATGTGAAAATTGCGAAATTTTCAAAATTTTCGCCAAATTTCCGTTTTTATCACAAATAAACGCAGAATTTATTGACCTAAATTTACCACTAACATGAAGCCCAATATGTCACGAAAAAACAATCTCAGAACCGCTAGGATCCGTTGAAGCGTTCCTGAGTTATTACCTCATAAAGGGACACTGGTCAGAATTGCAAAAAACGGCCAGGTCATTAAGGTCAAAATAGGCTGGGTCATGAAGGGGTTAAGGAGCTGAAACTACTAATCCCTTCATCCAATTTTAATGTGGATACCCTCAAATGAAAGCTGAAAGTCTGAACTTCAACTGCATCTGAATTGTTTTGTTTAAAATTCATTGTGGTAATGTCTACAGCCAAAATTAGAAAAATGTTGTCTCTGTCCAAATATATATGGACCTAACTGTATACAGCTTATATATATATATATATAAATATATATATATATAATATAACGCTGGGAGCGTCACTCTGTCCGAAGCCTATATAGACTGCGCAAGCGCAAGCGCCGGCGCAGTCTGGCTCCCACAGAGTGACGCTCCCAGGAGATCGCGGTATGCGTAAACACTGAACGCACACCGCGATCTCCACCGGAGAGGCAGGGACTGCCAGGAGAGTAAGTATATTCACCTGTCCCCCGTTCCACCGCTGCGCACTGCCATCTTCCCGGTCCTCGGCCTGTGACCTTCAGTTCAGAGGGCGCGATGATGCGCTTAATGCGCGCCGGCACCGCCCTCTGACTGAACGGGACAGACAGGTGAGTATAGCAAGTGCTGGGGGGCCTGAGCTGGCGGCGATACCGGAACCTGACCCCCACAGCGTGCCGGTGTCCCGGCCTGCTCAGGCCCCCCAGCACTCCCCCCAGCACTCGGCGCCCAGCGACCATAGGCGAGTATGGTTTTTTTTTTTATATATGGCAGCAGCATATGGGGCATACACTGTGGAGCATCTTATGGGGGCCATCAACCATAATGGAGCATCTTATGGGGGGCATATAATACAATGGAGCATCTTATGGGGGGCATATAATACAATGGATCATCTTATGGGGGGCATATAATACAATGGAGCATCTTATGGGGGGTGTTGTGAATTCCGCTCTTGGGCTCCCTCCGGTGGTTGTAAGTGACACTTTTGTGAGTTCTGCTCCTGGGCTCCCTCTTGTGGTTTCAAGTGGTATGGCTGCTCCTTGGAGTTAGCTGTCAGCAGCTGCTTTCACTGATCGTCTTTTCTGCTCAGCTATTTATGCCTGCTCTGTCCTTCAGCTAGTGCCACTTGTAAATGGTTCCTGGTTGGATTCACATCTCTTTTGGATTTCCCTGTTATCCTGACGAGTTCAGCAAAGCTAAGTTTTTTGCTTGCTCTTTTCTGTTCACAGATTGTGGACTTATCCGTTCTGTGCTTTCTTTGTTTATCCAGCGTTATCAGTATGAATTGATTCTGTCTTGCTGGAAGCTCTGGGAAGCAGATTTACCTGTTATGAACAGGTAATTCATAACCACAATGGACCTTGAAGTTCAGAGCACACAAAGTGACCTGACAATTACCAAAAACATAGGACGAGCTCTGAGACGTGGGAACTCTGCTGACCGCAATCCCTAATCCTATCCAACCACACTAGAGGTAGCCGTGGAGCGCTCCTGACCAGTCCTATGCGCCTCGAGCACAGCCTGAGCAACTAGCTAGCCCTAAGAAAGAAAAATAAGCCTAGCTTGCCTCAGAGAAATACCCCAAAGGAAAAGGCAGCCCCCCACATATAATGACTGTGAGTTGAGATGAAAATACAAACGCAGAGATGAAATACATTTAGCAAAGTGAGGCCCAACTTACTGAACAGACCGAAGATAGGAAAGATTGCTTTGCGGTCAACACAAAACCCTACAAACAACCACGCAGAGGGGGCAAAAAGACCCTCCGCACCGACTAACGGTATGGAGGTGCTCCCTCTGCGTCCCAGAGCTTCCAGCAAGCAAGAAAAACCAAAACGAGGGTGGAACCCAGAATTGCAGAAAAACGGCGAAACCAAAGTAGCCGAGCTGGCCCGATTATTAAGGGCGAACTCAGCCAAAGGCAAAAAGGACACCCAATCATCCTGATCAGCAGAAACAAAACATCTCAGATATGTTTCCAAGGTCTGATTGGTTCGTTCAGTCTGGCCATTTGTCTGAGGATGGAAAGCCGAGGAAAAAGACAAATCAATGCCCATCCTAGCACAAAAGGCTCGCCAAAACCTCGAAACAAACTGGGAACCTCTGTCAGAAACGATGTTCTCTGGAATGCCATGTAAACGAACCACATGCTGGAAAAACAATGGCACCAAATCAGAGGAGGAAGGCAATTTAGACAAGGGCACCAAATGGACCATCTTAGAGAAGCGATCACAAACCACACAAATGACCGACATTCTTTGAGAGACGGGGAGATCCGAAATAAAATCCATAGAGATATGTGTCCAAGGCCGCTTCGGGACCGGCAAGGGCAAAAGCAACCCACTGGCACGAGAACAGCAGAGCTTAGCCCGAGCACAAATCCCACAGGACTGCACGAAAGAACGCACATCCCGCGACAGAGACGGCCACCAAAAGGATCTAGCCACCAAATCTCTGGTACCAAAAATTCCAGGATGACCAGCCAACACCGAACAATGAATCTCAGAGATAACTTTATTCGTCCACCTATCAGGGACAAACAGTTTCTCCGCTGGGCAACGGTCAGGTCTATTAGCCTGAAATTTTTGCAGCACCCGCCGCAAATCAGGGGAGATGGCAGACAAAATTACCCCCTCTTTGAGAACACCCGCCGGCTCAGGCAAACCCGGAGAATCGGGCACAAAACTCCTAGACAGGGCATCCGCCTTCACATTTTTAGAGCCCGGAAGGTACGAAACCACAAAGTCAAAACGGGAGAAAAACAGCGACCAACGAGCCTGTCTAGGATTCAACCGTTTGGCAGACTCGAGATAAGTCAGGTTCTTATGATCAGTCAAGACCACCACGCGATGCTTAGCTCCTTCAAGCCAATGACGCCACTCCTCGAATGCCCACTTCATGGCTAGCAACTCTCGATTGCCAACATCATAATTTCGCTCAGCAGGCGAAAATTTCCTGGAAAAGAAGGCGCATGGTTTCATCACCGAGCAATCAGAACTTCTCTGCGACAAAACAGCCCCTGCTCCAATTTCAGAAGCATCAACCTCGACCTGGAACGGAAGCGAAACATCTGGTTGGCACAACACAGGGGCAGAAGAAAACCGACGCTTCAACTCCTGAAAAGCTTCCACAGCAGCAGAAGACCAATTGACCACATCAGCACCCTTCTTGGTTAAATCAGTCAACGGTTTAGCAATACTAGAAAAATTATTGATGAAGCGACGATAAAAATTAGCAAAGCCCAGGAACTTCTGCAGACTCTTCAGAGATGTTGGCTGAGTCCAATCATAAATGGCCTGAACTTTAACAGGGTCCATCTCGATAGTAGAAGGAGAAAAAATGAACCCCAAAAATGAAACCTTCTGAACACCAAAGAGACACTTTGACCCCTTCACAAACAAAGAATTAGCACGCAGGACCTGGAACACCATTCTGACCTGCTTCACATGAGACTCCCAATCATCCGAGAAGACCAAAATATCATCCAAGTATACAATCAGGAATTTATCCAGGTACTCTCGGAAGATGTCATGCATAAAGGACTGAAACACTGATGGAGCATTAGAAAGCCCGAATGGCATAACCAGGTACTCAAAATGGCCTTTGGGCGTATTAAATGCTGTTTTCCATTTATCGCCCCGTTTAATACGCACAAGATTATATGCACCACGAAGATCTATCTTGGTGAACCAACTAGCCCCCTTAATCCGAGCAAACAAATCAGACAGCAGTGGCAAGGGGTACTGAAATTTGACCGTAATTTTATTTAGAAGGCGGTAATCAATACAAGGTCTCAGCGAACCATCCTTCTTGGCCACAAAAAAGAACCCCGCTCCCAATGGCGACGATGACGGGCGAATATGACCCTTCTCCAAAGACTCCTTCACGTAACTCCGCATAGCGGCGTGCTCAGGTACAGATAAATTAAACAGTCGACCCTTAGGAAACTTACTACCAGGAATCAAATCGATAGCATAATCACAATCCCTATGCGGAGGTAGGGCATTGGACTTGGGCTCATCGAATACATCCCGGTAATCAGACAAGAACTCTGGGACCTCAGAAGGGGTGGATGATGAGATAGACAGAAATGGAACATCACCATGTACCCCCTGACAACCCCAGCTGGACACAGACATAGATTTCCAATCTAATACTGGGTTATGGACTTGTAGCCATGGCAACCCCAACACGACCACA
This sequence comes from Ranitomeya imitator, assembly GCF_032444005.1. Classification (NCBI taxonomy): domain Eukaryota; kingdom Metazoa; phylum Chordata; class Amphibia; order Anura; family Dendrobatidae; genus Ranitomeya; species Ranitomeya imitator. The sequence continues at coordinate 449,409,056 of NC_091286.1, read as the reverse complement.
TCATGCAGATTATGCAACACCAGAAAGCGAATATCTTCCTGGTGCGCAGGAGCCATGCACATGGTCAGCTGGGTCCAATACTGAGGCTTATTCTTGGCCAAAGGCGTAGCATCAATTCCTCTCAATGGAATAGGACACTGCAAGGGCTCCAAGACAAACCCACAGCGCCTAGCAAACTCCAAGTCCATCAAATTCAGGGCAGCGCCTGAATCCACAAATGCCATGACAGAATAGGAAGACAAAGAGCAGATCAAAGTAACGGACAAAAGAAATTTCGACTGTACCGTACTAATGGTGGCAGACCTAGCGAACCGCTTAGTGCGCTTAGGACAATCGGAGATAGCATGAGTGGAATCACCACAGTAGAAACACAGCCCATTCTGACGTCTGTGTTCTTGCCTTTCAGCTCTGGTCAAAGTCCTATCGCACTGCATAGGCTCAGGTTTATGCTCAGATAATACCGCCAAATGGTGCACAGATTTACGCTCACGCAAGCGTCGACCGATCTGAATGGCCAAAGACATAGACTCATTCAGACCAGCAGGCATAGGAAATCCCACCATGACATCCTTAAGGGCTTCAGAGAGACCCTTTCTGAAAATAGCTGCCAGCGCACATTCATTCCATTGAGTGAGCACGGACCACTTTCTAAACTTCTGACAATAAATCTCTATCTCATCCTGACCCTGACACAGAGCCAGCAAATTTTTCTCTGCCTGATCCACTGAATTAGGTTCATCGTACAGCAATCCGAGCGCCAGAAAAAATGCATCAATATTACATAATGCAGGATCTCCTGGCGCAAGGGAAAATGCCCAGTCTTGAGGGTCGCCACGTAATAAAGAAATAATGATCTTAACTTGTTGAACTGGGTCACCAGAGGAGCGGGGTTTCAAAGCCAGAAATAGTTTACAATTATTTTTAAAATTCAAAAACTTAGCTCTATCTCCAGAAAAAAACTCAGGAATAGGAATTTTAGGTTCTAACATAGGATTCTGAACCACTAAATCTTGAATATTCTGTACATTTATAGCGAGATTATCCATCAAAGAGAACAGACCCTGAATGTCCATGTCCACACCTGTGTTCTGAACCACCCTGATGTAAAGGGGAAAAGAAAGACAGAACACAGTGCAAAGAAAAAAAAAATGGTCTCAGAACTTCTCTTTTCCCTCTATTGAGAAGCATTAGTACTTTGGGCCTCCAGTACTGTTATGAACAGGTAATTCAGAACCACAATGGACCTTGAAGTTCAGAGCACACAAAGTGACCTGACAATTACCAAAAACATAGGACGAGCTCTGAGACGTGGGAACTCTGCTGACCGCAATCCCTAATCCTATCCAACCACACTAGAGGTAGCCGTGGAGCGCTCCTGACCAGTCCTATGCGCCTCGAGCACAGCCTGAGAAACTAGCTAGCCCTAAGAAAGAAAAATAAGCCTAGCTTGCCTCAGAGAAATACCCCAAAGGAAAAGGCAGCCCCCCACATATAATGACTGTGAGTTGAGATGAAAATACAAACGCAGAGATTAAATAGATTTAGCAAAGTGAGGCCCAACTTACTGAACAGACCGAAGATAGGAAAGATTCCTTTGCGGTCAACACAAAACCCTACCAACAACCACGCAGAGGGGGCAAAAAGACCCTCTGCACCGACTAACGGTACGGAGGTGCTCCCTCTGCGTCCCAGAGCTTCCAGCAAGCAAGAAAAACCAATATAGCAAGCTGGACAGAAAAAATAGCAAACAAAAATAACACAAGCAAAACTTAGCTTATGCAGGATAGACAGGCCACAGGAACGATCCAGGAGAAAGCAAGACCAATACTAGAACATTGACTGGAGGCCAGGATCAAAGCACTAGGTGGAGTTAAATAGAGCAGCACCTAACGACTTAACCTCATCACCTGAGGAAGGAAACTCAGAAGCCGCAGTACCACTCTCATCCACCAAAGGAAGCTCATAGACAGAACCAGCCGAAGTACCACTCACGACCACAGGAGGGAGCTTGGCCACAGAATTCACAACATTTACCCTCCACACCTTTAGTCAGGTGTGGAGATTTTTAGTAAACTCTGCGTGGATTTTTGTAGTGTTTTATACTGACCGCACAGTATTCCATCCTGTCCTATCTATCAAGCTAGACTGGCCTCCTGTGCTCATCCTGGTTTCATTCTGTGTAAGTCTTTTCCCTCTCCACTCACAGTCATTATTTGTGGGGGGCTAATCTATCCTTTGGGGATTTTCTCTGAGGCAAGATAGCTTTCCTGCTTCTTTCTTTAGGGGTAGTTAGCTCTTAGGCTGTGACAAGATGCCTAGGGAGAGTTAGGAGCATCCCACGGCTACTTCTAGTGTTGTGTTGAGCTTAGGGACTGCGGTCAGTACAGTTACCACTTCCTTCAGAGCTCATTCCATGTTGCTCCTAAACCACCGTGTCATAACAGTACAAGTGGCCAAAAATGAATTAAATGCATCTCAAAAGAAGGAAAAGAAAGTTCTGAACAATTTTTTTTTCTTGGCTCTATTTTGTCTTTTTTTTCCTCTTGACATTTGGGTGGTGCAGGATTTGTGCTCTGGCATGGATGTTCAGGGTTTGTTTTCTCATGTGGATCAACTTGCTGCAAGAGTACAGAATATCCAGGACTATGTTGTCCAGACTCCGGCTTTAGAGCCTAGAATTCCTACTCCTGATTTGTTTTTTGGGGACAGATCCAAGTTTTTGAACTTTAAAAATAACTGCAAATTGTTTTTTGCTTTGAAACCCCGTTCTTCAGGTGATCCCATTCAGCAAGTAAAAATCATCATATCCTTGCTGCGTGGTGACCCTCAAGACTGGGCCTTTTCTCTTGAAACAGGGGATCCGGCATTATTGAATGTAGACGCATTTTTTCAAGCGCTCGGATTATTGTATGACGAACCTAATTCTGTGGATCATGCAGAAAAAACCCTGTTGGCCTTGTGTCAAGGTCAGGAAGCGGCAGAATTATACTGCCAGAAATTTAGAAAATGGTCTGTGCTCACTAAATGGAATGAGGAGGCTCTGGCTGCTATTTTCAGAAAAGGACTTTCTGAAGCCCTTAAAGATCTTATTGTGGGCTTTCCTACGCCTGCCGGTTTGAGCGAATCTATGTCTCTAGCCATTCAGATTGATCGGCGTCTGCGCGAGCACAAAGCTGTGCACCATATGGCAGTGTCCTCGGAGCAGAGTCCTGAACCTATGCAATGTGATAGGATTTTGACTAGAACAGAACGGCAGGAATTCAGACGTCAGAATAGGCTGTGCTTTTACTGTGGCGATTCTTCTCATGTTATCTCTGATTGCCCTAAGCGTACTAAGAGAGTCGCTAGGTCTGTTACCATTAGTACTATACAGCCTAAATTTCTCTTATCTGTGACCCTGATTTGCTCATTGTCGTCCTTTTCTGTCATGGCGTTTGTGGATTCAGGCGCTGCCCTGAACTTAATGGACTTAGAATTCGCCAGGCGCTGTGGTTTTTCCTTGCAGCCTTTGCAGAGCCCTATTCCTTTGAGGGGTATTGATGCTACACCCTTGGCCAAGGATAAACCTCAGTACTGGACGCAGATGACTATGTACATGGCCCCAGCACATCAGGAAGATTGCCGTTTTCTGGTGTTGCATAACCTGCATGATGTTGTTGTACTGGGTTTTCCATGGTTACAGGAACATAATCCGGTGCTGGATTGGAAAACTATGACTGTGACTAGTTGGGGTTGTCAAGGGGTACATAGTGACGTTCCTTTGATGTCAATTTCCTCTTCCCCCTCTTCTGATGTCCCTGAGTTTTTGTCGGATTTCCAGGATGTATTTGATGAGCCCAAGTCCAGTTCCCTTCCACCGCACAGGGACTATGATTGTGCTATTAACTTGATTCCTGGTTGCAAGTTCCCTAAGGGCCGACTTTTCATTCTGTCTGTGCCAGAGCATGCCGCCATGCGGAGTTATGTTAAGGAGTCTTTGGAGAAGGGGCATATTCGGCCCTCTTCGTCACCATTGGGAGCGGGTTTCTTTTTTGTTGCTAAGAAGGATGGCTCCTTGAGACCCTGTATTGATTATCGTCTTCTTAATAAGATCACGGTTAAATTCCAATACCCCTTGCCCCTGCTTACTGATTTGTTTGCTCAGATTAAGGGGGCTAGTTGGTTTACTAAGATTGATCTCCGAGGGGCATATAATCTTGTTCGCATTAAACAGGGTGACGAATGGAAAACTGCATTTAATACGCCCGAAGGCCATTTTGAATACCTTGTGATGCCATTTGGGCTCTCTAATGCTCCATCTGTGTTCCAGTCTTTCATGCATGATATTTTCCGCAATTATCTTGATAAATTCATGGTCGTATATTTGGATGATATTTTGATTTTTTCCGATGATTGGGAGTCTCATGTGCAGCAGGTCAGGATGGTGTTCCAGATCCTTCGTGATAATGCTTTGTTTGTGAAGGGGTCTAAGTGCCTATTCGGAGTTCAGAAGGTCTCTTTTTTGGGTTTTATTTTTTCTCCCTCGTCTATAGAAATGGATCCTGTTAAGGTCCAAGCTATTCATGACTGGATTCAACCCACATCTGTGAAGGGCCTTCAAAAATTTTTGGGCTTTGCTAATTTCTATCGCCGTTTCATTGCCAACTTTTCCAGTGTGGTTAAGCCCCTTACTGATTTGACGAAGAAAGACGCTGATGTGACGAATTGGTCCTCTGCGGCTGTTGAGGCCTTTCAGGAGCTTAAACGCCGATTTACTTCTGCCCCTGTGTTGCGTCAGCCGGATGTTTCTCTTCCTTTTCAGGTTGAGGTCGACGCTTCTGAGATTGGGGCAGGGGCCGTTTTGTCTCAGAGGGAGTCTGATGGTTCTTTGATGAAACCGTGTGCCTTTTTTTCCAGAAAATTTTCGCCTGGGGAACGCAATTATGATGTCAGCAATCGGGAGTTGTTGGCTATGAAGTGGGCGTTTGAGGAGTGGCGACATTGGCTTGAGGGAGCTAAGCACCGCGTTGTGGTCTTGACTGATCATAAGAATCTGGTTTACCTCGAGTCGGCCAAGCGGCTGAATCCTAGACAGGCTCGATGGTCTCTGTTTTTCTCCCGTTTTGATTTTGTGGTCTCGTATCTTCCGGGATCTAAGAATGTTAAGGCTGATGCCCTCTCTAGGAGTTTTTCGCCTGATTCCCCTGGAGTCCTTGAGCCGGTTGGCATTCTTAAGGAAGGGGTGATTCTTTCTGCCATCTCCCCTGATTTGCAGCGGGTGCTTCAGGAATTTCAGGCTGATAGGCCTGACCGCTGTCCTGTGGGGAAGCTGTTTGTTCCTGATAGATGGACGAGTAAGGTGATTTCTGAGGTTCATTGTTCTGTGTTGGCTGGTCATCCTGGGATTTTTGGTACCAGAGATTTGGTTGCTAGGTCCTTTTGGTGGCCTTCCTTGTCGCGCGATGTCCGTGCTTTTGTGCAGTCCTGTTGGACTTGCGCCCGAGCCAAGCCTTGCTGTTCCCGCGCTAGTGGGTTGCTTTTGCCTTTGCCGGTCCCTGAGAGGCCCTGGACACATATTTCCATGGATTTTATTTTGGATCTTCCTGTTTCCCAGAAGATGTCTGTTATCTGGGTTGTTTGTGACTGGTTCTCTAAAATGGTCCATCTGGTACCTTTGCCGAAGTTGCCTTCCTCCTCAGATCTGGTTCCATTGTTTTTTCAGCATGTGGTTCGTTTGCATGGCATTCCGGAAAATATTGTGTCTGACAGAGGTTCTCAGTTTGTCTCTAGATTTTGGCGGGCCTTTTGTGCTTTCTTCGGCGTTTCATCCTCAGACTAATGGCCAAACTGAGCGAACTAATCAGACTTTGGAGACCTATTTGAGATGCTTTGTGTCTGCTGATCAGGATGATTGGGTGTCTTTCTTGCCGTTGGCTGAGTTTGCCCTTAATAATCGGGCTAGTTCGGCTACTTTGGTTTCACCTTTCTTTTGTAATTTTGGTTTTCATCCTCGCTTTTCTTCTGAGCAGGTTGAGCCTTCTGATTGTCCTGGTGTTGATTCTGTGGTGGACAGGCTGCAGCAGATTTGGACTCATGTGGTGGACAATTTGACGTTGTCTCAGGAAAGGGCTCAACGTTTTGCTAACCGCCATCGGTGTGTTGGTCCCCGGCTTTGTGTGGGGGATTTGGTTTGGTTATCTTCTCGTCATGTTCCTATGAAGGTTTCGTCCCCTAAGTTTAAGCCTCGGTTTATTGGTCCTTATAAAATTTCTGAAATTATTAATCCGCTGTCTTTTCGTTTGGCCCTTCCAGCCTCTTTTGCCATTCATAATGTTTTCCATAGATTTTTGTTGCGGAGATATGTGGTGCCCGTTGTTCCCTCGGTTGACCCTCCTGCCCCGGTGTTGGTTGAGGGAGAGTTGGAATATGAGGTTGAGAAGATTTTGGATTCTCGTTTTTCGAGGCGGAGGCTTCAGTATCTTGTCAAGTGGAAGGGTTATGGTCAGGAGGATAATTCTTGGGTTGTTGCCTCCGATGTCCATGCCACCAATTTGGTTCGTGCTATTCACTTGGCTCGTCCTGATCGGCCTGGGGGCTCTGGTGAGGGTTCGGTGACCCCTCCTCAAGGGGGGGGTACTGTTGTGAATTCCGCTCTTGGGCTCCCTCCGGTGGTTGTAAGTGACACTTTTGTGAGTTCTGCTCTTGGGCTCCCTCTTGTGGTTTCAAGTGGTATGGCTGGTCCTTGAAGTTAGCTGTCAGCAGCTGCTTTCACTGATCGTCTTTTCTGCTCGGCTATTTATGCCTGCTCTGTCCTTCAGCTAGTGCCACTTGTAAATGGTTCCTGGTTGGATTCACATCTCTTTTGGATTTCCCTGTTATCCTGACCAGTTCAGCAAAGCTAAGTTTTTTGCTTGCTCTTTTCTGTTCACAGATTGTGGACTTATCCGTTCTGTGCTTTCTTTGTTTATCCAGCGTTATCAGTATGAATTGATTCTGTCTTGCTGGAAGCTCTGGGAAGCAGATTTACCCTCCACACCTTTAGTCAGGTGTGGAGATTTTTAGTAAACTCTGCGTGGATTTTTGTAGTGTTTTATACTGACCGCACAGTATTCCATCCTGTCCTATCTATCAAGCTAGACTGGCCTTCTGTGCTCATCCTGGTTTCATTCTGTGTATGTCTTTTCCCTCTCCACTCACAGTCATTATTTGTGGGGGGCTAATCTATTCTTTGGGGATTTTCTCTGAGGCAAGATAGCTTTCCTGCTTCTTTCTTTAGGGGTAGTTAGCTCTTAGGCTGTGACAAGATGCCTAGGGAGAGTTAGGAGCATCCCATGGCTACTTCTAGTGTTGTGTTGAGCTTAGGGACTGCGGTCAGTACAGTTACCACTTCCTTCAGAGCTCGTTCCATGTTGCTCCTAAACCACCGTGTCATAACAGGGGGGCATATAATACAATGGAGCATCTTATGGGGCCATCAACCATAATGGAGCAGTGTACGGGGGCATATATTATGGAGCATCTTATCGGGGCCATAAACCTTTATGGAGTAGTGTACAGGGGCATACAAACTGGAGCGTCTTATGGGGGCCATAAACCTTTATGGAGCAGTGTACGGGGGCATACACACTGGAGCGTCTTATGGGGGCCATAAACCTTTATGGAGCAGTGTACGGAGGCATACACTATGGAGCATCTTATGGGGGCCATCAACCTTTATGGAGCAGTGTACGGGGGGCATACACTATGGAGCATGTTATGGGGGCCATAAACCTTTTTGGAGCAGTGTACGGGGGGCATACACTATGGAGCATCTTATGGGGGCAATAAACCATAATGGAACAGCTTATGGGGCATATGGATGGGAGAAGCAAATTAAAGAATGGTGGCGCAGGATGGGAGCAGCACATGACAGAACGGGGGTGCAGGATGGAAGCAACACATGACAGAACGGGCGCAGGATGGGAGCAGCACGACAGAACAGGGGCACAGGATGGGAGCAGCACATGACAGAACGGGGGCACAGGATGGGAGCAGCACATGACAGGATGGGGGCGCAGGATGGGAGCAGCAAATGACAGAATGGAGGCGCAGGATGGGTGCAGAACATGTCAGAATGGAGGCGCAGGATGGGTGCAGCACATGTCAGAATGGGGGCGCAGGATGGGAGCAGCACATGTCACAATGGGGGCGCAGGATGGGAGCAGCACATGACAGAATGGGGGCGCAGGATGGGTGCAATACATGACAGAATGGGGGCGCAAGATGGGTGCAACACATGGCAGGATGGGGGCGCAGGATGGGTGCAGCACATGACAGGATGGGGACGCAGGATGGAGCAGCACATGTCAGAATGGGGACGCAGGATGGAGCACACATGTCAGAATGGGGACGCAGGATGGAGCAGCACATGTCAGAATGGGGACGCAGGATGGAGCAGCACATGTCAGAATGGGGACGCAGGATGGAGCACACATGTCAGAATGGGGACGCATGATGGAGCAGCACATGTCAGAATGGGGACGCAGGATGGAGCACACATGTCAGAATGGGGACGCAGGCTGGAGCAGCACATGTCAGAATGGGGGCGCAGGATGGGAGCAGCACATGTCAGAATGGGGGCGCAGGATGGGTGCAGCACATGACAGGATGGGGACGCAGGATGGAGCAGCTCATGACAGGATGGGGACGCAGGATGGAGCAGCACATACCAGGATGGAGACCATATACCAATATAGATGCTCGCCACCCGGGCGTAGAACGGGTTCAGTAGCTAGTATATATATATGTCAGTGAGACACATACTGTTAGGGCTAGCGAAACGCACCGAGAAAATAGAGATGTTTATTAAAAATGGTGCGTTCGCAGCCCGGCGTCCACCGTGCAGGAGGAACCTGCTGCTAGCGAATGGCGGCACTGTTTGGTGGTATAGACTAGCTCTGTTACTCCACAGAGTAGCCGTGAAAGGGAACCACTGCACCCTGTTAGCCTCACAGGAGCACAAGCTTACTGCCAAGCTGATAGCAGTCAGTGGTTATGCAACATGCAATCTCCTCACCGGAGAAGCCGGTATTCTAGGGGCTTATTTCAGCCGGGTCCCTGAACACACTCATACAATCTCCTCACCGGAGGTGCCGGTATTCTAGGGGCTTATTTCAGCCGGGTCCCTGAACACACTCATGCATAACCACACTGGCGCAAAGCACATATATGAATTGACTCTAGTGCATGGCCGTGCAGCCATGCGAGCCTTATGTAGCTGCAGCAAGTAAAAGACCTTCCTAGAAGGACCAATGAGAGACTGCCATACCTGAGCATGTGACCCTAAATCTCCACTGAGAGATCTTGCCTTGGGCATGCTCAGTGTGTGCAAAGCAGGACTTAGTCCTAGCACTTAAAGGACCTTCCTGAAAGGACCAATGGACTTAGCTGCAGTATCTGACCATGTGACCATCGATCTCCACTGAGAGATCTTACTCAGGGCATGCTCAGAACGAGAAAAGCAGGACTTAGTCCCAGAAGCGTCTGCTCGCCGCTGCCCAGCACTGACTTCAATGGCAGAAGCCGGAAAAGCAGCAGTAACTCTTTGTACAGAGTGGGACTGAGCAAGATGCTGGGACCGACATCTCTGCTGAGCAGGCTCCACTGCGGCAGGAGATGAATGGGAGACCGCAGTGGAGATGGCCCGAGATTCCCCCTGTGCAGAGGCGGGAACTTGACCCCTAACACATACCTCTCTGTGTTCATCATCTCATTAAATACATTTACATTTGGCCAGCTTGATTTTCCTGAAATTGTCTACACCCCGACAATCAATGTGCGAAAATTTTGCATGGGCCAACTACTACTGACTAAATACTGGACATGTGATCGAGGCCTTAGAGTTGTTTTATATGGCAACAGATAAGCTTTGTTCACATTAAAATTAAGCCTTCTGTTTATATCAAAGGTAATGAAACTGTAAAGCATATATTAGATGATGAAGACAGGCATACTTCATGGAGTTAGCCCAGAGTCAGAAAAGATGGAAATGAGGTTCCTGTAGTTTTGGATGTAAAAAATGTTCTCCATGCTGCACTATTCTTACCATTAGAAGTGAAAAAAAACAAACGAGGAACAATAATGTAAGATCCTAGACAAACAACAAAACCATAAGGAACAAGGATCACTAAATAAAACTTTTAATAAACTTAAAGTTAATGAACAGGGTAGAATTACAATGTATCCTAATAAGCCCTAGTAAACCACTGAGCTGAAAACTGCCTGTCAGTGGAGGTTGGCACCCTAAGTTTCTGCAGTTGGCGCCCCCACTCCTCGACGGCTCTCTCTGATATCCCTAATAATACCCATGAAAAAACACAAAAAAAACAGTGAAAAATAAATTTCAAAAAAAGTGAGCAATCATAGCATGGGATCCCATTAGTGGCCGTTAATGGGATCCCATGCTATGATTGTGCACTATTTTTAGTGGGAAAATGAGATGAGTTCTTTGAGTATATTACTATTACACCTTGTTTACCCACACTGTTACAATAATTGTGATACCATCATTCTCTATCATATACATTTTGTGACAATCTGACTGCACTCTGATGTAATCTGAGCGCAGTCCTATAGTGACCGTGAGGACGAAAGAACCGGACAGAGAGTGGACCCTCTGGGTCACGGTACTGATACACCCAGGGGCGAGCGAACCCGAGATGACAACCCCTATACAGGGATAGTTGGGGAGCAGGCCCAAGGGGAACAATACCGCAACAGCTGGCACCAAGAGGGGCGGCTCTGGAAAGGTCAGAAGGGAAGGACGGAAGTGGAGGAGAAATCCTGGGAATGAAAGTAAAAGGGAGAGGGGAGGAAGGGACGAACCAAGGGAGACAGGCTGGGAAAACGGAGGGAAGACAGGAGGAGAATGAGCCTGAGAAAACGGACCAGACCGGAGCAGAAAAGGATCTGAACCAGACAGGGCCAAACGAAGGTACAAACTGCACACAACAATCAGGCACCTCCATTATGGAGGCGAGGCCTGATATAGCCCAAAGAAGTACCTGATTGGAGGAGACAGGAGCAGGGAGGGTCCGAAATGGTTAACTGGAGGAAGAAATGCACGCCCGCGTCCTAAGGCACATGTGTGGAGCAGGTACAGGACGGGAGGGAAGAGCAGCGCGCACCCCACGCCGAAATCCCCGAGCAGCAGGAAGAGGACGCGGGGAACCGGCGCGACACTGAGAGCGGCGAGGAGAAATGGAGAGAGCGGGACTGATAGGAGAAGCGGCCGCAGCGTCAGAGGAGGCCGGTATGACAGTACCCCCCCTCCTAAGACTCCCCCCTCTGAGACTGGCTGTGAATCTTCTCAGAATCCGTGGAGCATTAACGTTCTCCCTAGGCTCCCACGACCTCTCCTCAGGACCAAACCCCTTCCAATCAATAAGATAGAAGACCCTTCCTCTAACCCTCTTCATGGCCAGAATATCCTTTACTTCAAAATCATTGTCAATGCTAAAGGGCTGAGGGGAGTCCATGGGTGCAGGAGAGAATCGATTAAGAATTAGAGGTTTCAAGAGCGAGACATGGAAGACGTTAGGGACTCGGAGAGAAGCCGGCAATCTCAATCTATAGGCCACGTTGTTAATACGTCCCAAAATCTCGAAGGGACCGATGTATCGAGGACCCAACTTGTAGGAAGGAATCTTCAAGCGAATGTGTTTAGTCGAAAGCCAGACCTTGTCACCAGGATGATACGGCGGAAGATCCCTCCTCCTTTTGTCGGCATGTCTCTTCATCTGGGCTGCAGTCCGAACGAGAGCCTCCTTGGTCTCTCTCCAAATTTGGGAAAATTCAGAAGGAAATGCGTCTGCTGCAGGCACTCCAGAAGGGGAAGACATAGGAAGAGGTATTCCCGGGTTCAGACCAGAAACCACAAAGAATGGAGATTTAGAAGTTGCCCCACTAGGATGATTATTATTGGCAAACTCAGCCCAAGGAAGAAGAGTTACCCAGTCATCATGATGAGCGTTGGTAAAATTGCGGAGGTAGGAGGTCAAGATTTGATTTATCCGTTCCACTTGCCCGTTGGTCTGAGGATGATCGGCGGAGGAGAAATCCAGCGAAATGCCCAAGAGCTTACAAAGTGCTCTCCAGAACTTGGAGGTAAATTGGACCCCTCAATCCGACACAATTCGCTGAGGAAGTCCATGTAATCTGAAGATCTGATGGATGAAAATTCTTGCCAATTCTGGAGCCGAGGGTAATCCAGGCAATGGAACGAAATGGGCCATCTTGGAGAACCGATCCACCACTACCAGGATGGTTGTGCATCCAGAGGAACGAGGCAAATCTGTAACGAAATCCATAGCTATTTGTTGCCAAGGGGCCTCGGGGACAGGTAACGGATGTAGGAGACCAGAAGGTAGCTCTCTAGGTACTTTGTTTTTAGCACAAGTCGTGCAGGAGGCCACAAAATCCGAAGTATCTTGTCGGAGAGACGGCCACCAATAGTACCGGGAGAGAAGAGCGAGAGTCTTCTTGGTGACGACATGTCCAGCAACTTTGGAAGAATGTCCCCAATGCAATACCTCTGTCCTTTTGTCACACGGGACAAAAGTTCTGCCAGGGGGAACAGAGAGCAGGTTAGAGGGAGCCACCATGATGATTTTGGCAGGATCAATAATATGTGAAGGACCTTCTTCTGTCTCGGGAGATTGCAAGGATCGGGAAAGTGCATCCGCTTTAGAATTCTTATCTCTGGGTCGAAAATGAAGCTTAAAATCAAAACGAGAAAAGAACAAAGACCATCTGGCCTGTCTGGAATTAAGTCTTTGGGCGGATTGAATGTAAGCCAAGTTTTTGTGGTCTGTGAAAATTTTAAAGGGATGAATGGCCCCTTCCAAGAGATAACGCCACTTCTGTAGAGCCATCTTTAGAGCTAGTAATTCTCGATCTCCAATTGAATAATTGCATTCCGCGGGCGAAAATGACTTCGAGAAGAACCCACAAGGAACCAGACGACCGGAGAGAGATCTTTGGGAGAGAGTTGCCCCAGCACCCGAAGAGGAGGCATCCACTTCAAGGATGAAAGGCCTGCTGGCCACAGGCCGATGAAGAACAGGAGCAGATGTGAAGGCCCTTTTTAGGGAGAGAAAGGCGTCTTCTGCCTCCGGAGGCCAAACATTGTGAGCCGCTCCTTTCCGGGTAAGAGCGGCGAGAGGCTTGGTCACAGAAGAGAAATGCGGAATGAATTGTCTATAGTAGTTAGCGAAGCCCAAAAATCGTTGGATGGCCTTCACTCCAATAGGACGAGGCCACTTAAGTACAGCAGATAGTTTCTCAGGATCCATCTCCAACCCCATGTCAGAAATAATATATCCCAAGAAAGGCAAAGAAGTCTGTTCAAACAAATACTTCTCGATCTTTGCGAAGAGGCGATTCTCCCGAAGACGCTGTAGAACCAAACGAACACTTCTTCTGTGAGAGGACAAGTCGGGTGAAAAAATAAGGATGTCGTCAAGATACCCCACCACACAAGAATACAGTAGATCACGGAAGATCTCATTCACAAATTCCTGGAAGACCGCTGGAGCGTTACAGAGACCAAAGGGCATGACCAGGTATTCATAGTGGCCATCCCGGGTGTTGAAGGCAGTCTTCCACTCGTCTCCAGCGCGAATTCGGATCAAATTATAGGCTCCGCGTAAATCTAGTTTGGAGAAAATTCGGGCTCCTCTCAGTCGGTCGAAGAGTTCAGAAATCAGCGGTAGGGGATACCTATTCTTGACTGTGATGGCATTCAGACCTCGGTAGTCTATGCATGGCCGAAGGGATCCATCTTTCTTCCGAACGAAGAAAAAACCGGCTCCAGCTGGAGAAGAGGACTTCCGGATGAAACCCTTGGCTAAATTCTCTCGGATGTATTCTGACATGGAGAAGGTCTCTGCCGGAGATAACGGATAGGTTCTTCCCTTGGGAAGGGTAGATCCAGGAATTAACTTGATAGGGCAGTCATAGGCTCGGTGTGGAGGAAGAGACTCCGCCTCCTTTTTATCAAAGACATCGGCAAACGAGAGATAGGCAGAGGGAAGACTAGGAAGATTGACGGGTGCTTGGGGAAGACCTGGACGGGAGACGGACAGCAGACAACGTTCATGACAACCATGACCCCAGCGGAGTATCTCTCCAGAGCGCCAATCAAGAACTGGCTCGTGCGACCTGAGCCAGGGTAGACCCAGGAGCAGAGCGTGAGAAAGATTAGGCAGAACATAAAATGCTATCCTCTCCTGGTGTAGAGCTCCAATCTGCATGTCCAACTCGAGAGTGACCATCTTGATGGAAACAGTTAGGGGTCTGCCATCCACTGCAGAAATAAAACGCGCAAGAGTAACCACAGGTATCCGAAATTTGTTCACCTCCTCCTGCCGAATGAAATTACCAGCGGCACCCGAGTCCACATACGCCTCCACAGACCTACGCTCAAGACCTACAGAAATCAAAGCTGAAATACTTAGGGGTAGAGAGGAATTTGAATCACCTAGGAAGGCCTCTCTTACCTGGCCTAGGTGGAGGAGTTTCCCGGCCTCTCTGGACAGGAACGCAGGAAATGATTTACCCCTCCGCAATAAAGACACAAGCCCTGCGCCAACCTCTCCCTGCGACGCTGCTCCGACAACCTAACTCGATCCACCTCCATAGGTTCAGGAGCGGAAGGAGCAGAGGACTTGACCAAGGAGGAACCAGGCACCCAATTAGTTCTAAAGGATCTCCTCTCCCTGACTAATTCTCGAGAGCGCTCCTGGAAACGTAAATCAATACGTGTGGCCAGGGATATAAGGTCCCCCAGGATAGTAGGGGTATCCCGACCTGCGAGCTCATCCTTAATCTTGGACGAGAGCCCTCTCCAAAAAGCCCCTACCAGTGCCTCGTTATTCCACCCAAGCTCAGAAGAAAGTGTCCGGAAGCGGATGGCGTATTGTCCAACAGTAAGGTTCCCCTGTTGAAGATTAAAGAGGGATTCAGTGGTAGATGCCACCCGACCTGGCTCATCAAAGACATTACGAAATGTGTCCAGAAAAATCTGTATACTGGCAACTACCGGATCATCCCGCTCCCATAAGGGGTTAACCCAGGACAGAGCTTCTCCCTCGAGATGGGACACAATAAAGGCCACCTTAGCACGATCAGAGGGATATTGCTGGGGTAGGAGCTCGAAGTGTAGACGGCACTGGTTCAAAAAACCCCGACACAATTTGGGATCGCCGCTGTATCGAGGGGACTTTTCCAAACGAGGAGGAGGAAGGGGTACAGGATCTCGATTAGAGGCAGACTGAAGAGAGTGAAGGCGGTCGTCGACCGATGCCATGTAAGTAAGAATATGGGACTGGGTATCTCGCTGCTGTGCGAGCTCCTGCTGGAGTCCCACCAGCAGAGGGGCGTTACCAGGATCCGAAGTCTGTAGGGCGGTTAAACGAGAGTCCATAGACTTCATAACAGACATAATACGGGTCTGATTCTCCCGTAAGAACAACAACTCCTTCTGGGTTGCTGCGGAGGCACCAGCGGGGTCCATGGCCTGATTGTACTGTGACAATCTGACTGCACTCTGATGTAATCTGAGCGCAGTCCTATAGTGACCGTGAGGACGGAAGACTGAGACAATCTGACTGCACTCTGATGAAATCTGAGCGCAGTCCTATAGTGACCGTGAGGACGAAAGAACCGGACAGAGAGTGGACCCTCTGGGTCACGGTACTGATACACCCAGGGGCGAGCGAACCCGAGATGACAACCCCTATACAGGGATAGTTGGGGAGCAGGCCCGAGGGGAACAATACCGCAACAGCTGGCACCAAGAGGGGCGGCTCTGGAAAGGTCAGGAGGGAAGGACGGAAGTGGAGGAGAAATCCTGGGAATGAAAGTAAAAGGGAGAGGGGAGGAAGGGACGAACCAAGGGAGACAGGCTGGGAAAACGGAGGGAAGACAGGAGGAGAATGAGCCTGAGAAATCGGACCAGACCGGAGCAGAAAAGGATCTGAACCAGACAGGGCCAAACGAAGGTACAAACTGCACACAACAATCAGGCACCTCCATTATGGAGGCGAGGCCTGATATAGCCCAAAGAAGTACCTGATTGGAGGAGACAGGAGCAGGGAGGGTCCGAAATGGTTAACTGGAGGAAGAAGTGCACGCCCGCGTCCTAAGGCGCATGTGTGGAGCAGGTACAGGACGGGAGGGAATAGGAGCGCTGTTGTGAATTCTGTGGCCAAGCTCCCTCCTGTGGTCGTGAGTGGTACTTCGGCTGGTTCTGTCTATGAGCTTCCTTTGGTGGATGAGAGTGGTACTGCGGCTTCTGAGTTTCCTTCCTCAGGTGATGAGGTTAAGTCGTTAGGTGCTGCTCTATTTAACTCCACCTAGTGCTTTGATCCTGGCCTCCAGTCAATGTTCTAGTATTGGTCTTGCTTCCTCCTGGATCGTTCCTGTGGCCTGTCTATCCTGCATAAGCTAAGTTTTGCTTGTGTTATTTTTGTTTGCTATTTTTTCTGTCCAGCTTGCTATATTGGTTTTTCTTGCTTGCTGGAAGCTCTGGGACGCAGAGGGAGCACCTCCGTACCGTTAGTCGGTGCGGAGGGTCTTTTTGCCCCCTCTGCGTGGTTGTTGGTAGGGTTTTGTGTTGATCGCAAAGCAATCTTTCCTATCTTCGGTCTGTTCAGTAAGTTGGGCCTCACTTTGCTAAATCTATTTCATCTCTGCGTTTGTATTTTCATCTCAACTCACAGTCATTATATGTGGGGGGCTGCCTTTTCCTTTGGGGAATTTCTCTGAGGCAAGGTAGGCTTATTTTTCTTTCTTAGGGCTAGCTAGTTGCTCAAGCTGTGCTCGAGGCACATAGGACTGGTCAGGAGCGCTCCACGGCTACCTCTAGTGTGGTTGGATAGGATTAGGGATTGCGGTCAGCAGAGTTCCCACGTCTCAGAGCTTGTCCTATGTTTTTGGTAATTGTCAGGTCACTTTGTGTGCTCTGAACTTCAAGGTCCATTGTGGTTCGGAATTACCTGTTCATAACAGAGCGCGCACCCCACGCCGAAATCCCCGAGCAGCAGGAAGAGGACGCGGGGAACCGGCGCGACACTGAGAGCGGCGAGGAGAAATGGAGAGAGCGGGACTGATAGGAGAAGCGGCCGCAGCGTCAGAGGAGGCCGGTATGACACATTTCAATATGCTAAAAATTTAATTTATATATATAGCATATTTATCTATGTCCCTTATAATATTGGAATTGTCATGAATGAAGACATTTAACATTGTTTATTTAATTTTTTTATTTTTTTGAATTTTATTTTATTTATTTTATGTTTTTGCAGAACTGTTTAGACAATCTATCTTGACAACCATATACCTAACTAGCATTTCTTATTATGTCTTTTTGACAAGAGTGGAATAATTAGGGCCAAAAAGATTGTCAAAAGGTAATGATAGCATTGTACAAAATGTATGGTAAGAGAAAAAAATGGCAATCGACAATGTAGTGTAAGAGAAAAATAAAATAACATGGTGAAGAATATGGGAGCTAATGGCAGTGGCGCCATCAGCACTACTTTCACCAGCCAAACACAGACCATGATTGGCCTACTTTGCCTCCGGCAAGCTTATTACTGGGGAGGAGGGCATTATGAGTATATGGCACTTCACTAGTTTCAGTCACAGTAGGATAATGTTATCTCTAACAGCAAAACCGTCAGTTTGTATCAGTGTTCTGCAGAGTTTGCCTGATCACAAATGACTTAGGCTAGGGTCACATTGCGTTAGTGCAATCCGTTTAGCGCTAGCGGATTGCGCTAACGCAATGTTTTTAACGGATCTGCGAGAGTGGGGAACGGACCGCGGGCAATCAGCGTCCGCGGCGCGCCAGGAAACACCGGCGCGTCGCTAGCGCGTGCCGAACATGGCACGCGCTAGTGCTGCGCGTTCCCATTGCCGTGAATGGGCGCGCTAACGGACGCGTTGCACGGCGTTAATTTCGCCGTGCAACGCTGTCCGTTAGCGCGTTCCCATTAACGCAATGGGAACCTAGCCTAAGAAGGATACATTTTTTAACCTCTTATTAATTATTTATAAACAAACATGATAAATCTGTCTGTGCACTGTTATTAAGGAGGCTATTACTGGGTTACTGTTTCTATGGTGAGGTCACTTTGATATCACTAAGACTTTGATTTCAAAAGATTGAAAGGGGTTGGATACAGTCTTAGGTGACCTCAGAGGGTTAGAAATATACTTTCAGGACAACTGAAGACCTGCAACTAAATTAGTTGTAAACTGAATTTTTTATAAAAAAAAATCTACTAAACCTTGCGAATTTTAAAAAATTTGAACATCTCTAGTGTGAAGACAGTGTGTATCTTAATTAACCAGATGACTATTTTTAGAAAGCCAGAAAGAATAGACTGTTATCTATATGTTGACTTTTGAATTTAAGCAATTTATTTCTGTTTGGTCAAGAAAGCAGACTTTTGCTTGTGTAAGCCTGTAATATTGACTTGTAAGTTGACATTTGATATAACATATTGTGCTCTTATCCTTCATGACTAGTGATGTTTACTGTTATGCTAATTATGCATTGTGTAGGCCAGATAGTTTTTTGACTTAAAAAACAGAGGAGGAAAAACTATGCAAATAGATTAAATAATCAAGGAATGCTAGTTGATCTCATCTCCATTCTTACCCATTATGTAAATACTGAATGAAGGACACTTGTTAAGTATAAAATAGGTTACATCCCTCTGTACAGAGAGACTGAGAGTCAGCCAGAGATTCAGCCTCCATCCAAAGGACCAGAGACAGCACAGCAGTCAAGGCATCATGGCTTCATAACAAGAGACACGGACATATCATTCTACAGAATGCTGGCGTAGGGGACCTCAGCCCCAGTTGGAAGAATACAGATCTTCTCCATTGACCATTGCTGAACCATGGATATGTTTGTGAAAGCCAGGAATGGGACCCACCAGTCGCCTGGCTCCATGAAGATGTTCAGAGACCCCAGGTTGTGACCCTTGGGTCAACTGACTTTGTACCTCAATGGACTGTTATCTTCCCAACCATTTTTGAACTAAAGTAGAAGTGTGACGCTAGTTACCACTCATGGACAGGCCATAAGGCAGAAGAGTCAGATGTTCCGAGGTCAATACAGAGAGAGTGCGTAGATAACCAAGGGAAAAGACGAATGCGTAAGTCAGGAAACAGTCCAGGGTCAATAAGAAGAGATAGCGGATCAAAAGCTGAAGGACAAAACAAAAGGATAGTCAGAACACGGTCCAAAGGGTCAGGCAGCAGAAGATCAGAACTCAGATCAACAGAATCAGGCTAACACCAAGAAGCACAAACTACGTATAGCAGGGATCAGGGGCAGACAGCTCAGTTAAGTAGCTATGGGATCACCCCAGAACACTGAACACCTAGAGAAAGAGCTGCACGTCCCAGTCACAGACTGGACAGCAGAGCTGTCAATCAAAGCACCAACCGCCCAGTAAGCCCATTATAGTATTGGACAGCCAAGCTGTCAGTCAAGACACAGCTGTTAGCAAGAGAGTTTCCATAGAACAGCATAGTAATCATTCACTGAGCAGAGGAATCGTGACAAGAAGTGAAACATGCTAACAAGTGACACACACTGGTGGGTCTAGATTTCCATGTATGGTCTATCATGAATTGTGTGCATGTGATTTTCTTATGTGCAGAATATGTTTCTTCATATAGTTGACAGCAATATAAGCATGGATACTGTCATTTATAGGTAGATCTAATGAATTTTGTAAAAGGATCACAAATCAACCGAGCCTGCATTAAAAGTCTTGTGTGAAATTATTTTGCGTACATACTGTGATATACAGCAACAATTATTACTACTTTAACAAAAAACTGTTGTATGTACTGTTTACTGAGAGAATTGATGGAATAAAACAAGCCATTACATCACAGTACAGATTTAATCTGACGAAGCTGTGCTTATAGTGTAATGTATGTTGAGCATTTTCTGCTGGTTGAAGATGGTACGCTATTATCTATACAATCAAATGATAGGTAATGGGTCATTGTATTGGTGGTTGTTATTACTATCGTGTTACATCTGAATGCCTTACTATCTGGATTCTTACTATTCCTTTTCGATCATCGTATACTGTACTCTAGTTTCCTATAAACGTCTGTCTATGGTTTCATATTTATATTTATTAAATATCTTCTTATGAAATTCAATTTCATGGATTTGAGTCTATAGTTATTGGAACTCGGGAATTACTATATACTGATCTATGTATAATTGCCTTTTGCATAACATTTTTTGTTTACTTTTTATAGCATTATATTGCTACATAATTTACCTTACTTAATCCTTCCCCCTTCTCTTTTTACCTATGGGGCATGTATAATGATGCCTATAGAGCCTTTTCTATCTACCATTTTACATATATTACTCTTTACTGTAATTTATATTTTCTACTAAAGTATACATTTCAAATATATCTAGGCTGCGTCTTTCTCTTTGGTTTTATATATCTAAACATACACACACACACACACACACACACACACACACACACACACACACACATACAGTTGCTTCCTAAAAAGAATATTATCAAAAAGTTAATTTATTTCAGTTCTTCAATACAAAAAGTGAAACTCATATATTATATAGAGTCATTACAGTGTTCTGTTTCAAGTTTTTATTTCTGTTAATGTTGATGATTATGGCTTACATCCAATGAAAACCCAAAAGTCATTATCTCTATAAATTAGAATACTTTATAAACCCAGCTTGAAAAATGATTTTAAAATCCGAAATATTGGCCTACTGAAATTTATATTCAGTAAATGCACTCAATACTTGGTTGGGGCTCCTTTTGCATGAATTATTGCATCAATGCAGCGTGGCATGGAGGCGATCAGTCTGTGGCACTGCTGAGGTGTTATGGAAGCCCAGGTTGTTTTGATAGCAGATTTCGGCTCATCTGCATTGTTGGGTCTGGTGTCTCTCATCTTCCTCTTGACAATATCCCATAGATTCTTTATGGGGTTAAGGTCAGGTGAGTTTGCTGGCCAATCAAGCACAGTGATACTGTTCTTTTTAAAACCAGGTATTGGTACTTTTGGCAGTGTGGACAGGTGTCATGTCCTGCTGAAGAATGAAATTTCCATCTCCAAAAAGCTTGTTGGCAGAGGGAAGCATGAAGTGCTCTAAAATTTGCTGGTAGACGGCTGCGCTGACTTTGGTCTTGATAAAACATAGTGGACCTACACCAGCAGATGACATGGCTCTCCAAACCATCACTGATTGTGGAGACTTCACACTAGACCTCAAGCAGCTTGGATTGTGTGCCTCTCCACTCTTCCTCCAGACTCTGGGACCTTGATTTCCAAATGAAATGCAAAATTTACTTTAATCTGAAAACACCTTGGACCACTGAGCAACAGTCCAGTTCTTTTTCTCCTTGGTCCAGGTAAGACGCTTCTGGTGTTGTTTATTGGCCATGAGTAGCTTGACACAAGGAATGTGAGTGACACTTGTAGCCCATGTCCTGCATACGTCTCTCTGTGGTGGCTCTTGAAGCAATGACTCCAGCAGCAGTCCCCTCCTTGTGAATCTCCCCCAAAGTTTTGAATATCCTTTTCTTAACAATCCTTTCAAGGCTGCAGTTATCCCAGTTGCTTGTGCACTTTTTTCTACCACACTTTTTCCTTCCACTCAACTTTCCATTAATATGCTTGGATACAGCACTCTGTGAACAGCCAGCATCTTTAGCAATGATCTTTTGTGACTTACCCTCCTTGTGGAGTGTGTCAATGACTGTTGACATCTGTCAAATGAGCAGTTTTCTCCGTGATTGTGGAGCCTACTGAAAGACCTTTTTAAATGCTTAGGAAGCCTTTGCAGGTGTTTTTTGTTAATTATTCTAATTTACTGAGATAATGACTTTTGGGTTTTCATTGGTTGTAAGCCATTATTATCAACATTATCATCAACATTTCACTCTTTGTATTGAAGAACTGAAATAAATTATCCTTTTGATAGTATTCTAATTTTGTAAGAAGCACCTGTTTATATATTTATTTCTTCATATAGTTGACATCAATATACGCACAGATACTTTCCTTTATAGGTAGATTTCTTCATTTTTGGAAAAGAACCACAAATCAACAGTGCCTTCACTACAAACTTAGTATGAAATATTTCCTGGCACATACAGCAGCAACTGTTACTACTTGAACAAAAAACTATAGCATGTACTGTTTATAGGAGGGATTGATGGAAAAAAAAACAAGCCATTACATCACAGCACAGATTTATAATGTACAGTCTATACATTCCAAGGACATGTGTTTAAAATCCACATCTAAACTTTGCTGTGATGGAATTCAAATTAACTTCTAAATACCTTAATAGTTGGTTAAAAACACTGATTTCAGTGTGAACCACTGAATATTTAATGTCTGTACTGGTTACCTAATGCTGCCAAACTTCTCCCTATTTCACTGTATGGAGGTGTATTTGGAATTCTACATTCTCAATACCTTGTGTGTTTATCCTCAATTACTGAACTGAATCTATTTATGCTATTGAGATAATATGTTTTACTGCTGATCGATTTAAGTTTGTAGTGGGAATTCATGACACAGTAGGGAAGATTTACTAAAGTACCGGTATGTGCCAGATTTGAAAATTGTGTTAGACAGTTTTGAAATGTTAAGAAAAGGAGCATGGCTTAAGATGCATCAAATATGGATCTACAATAAGCCAACCAAGACATTGTATTAGGAAGGGAAGTGTTTAATATGTTTAGCAAGATCTGTGAAATCAATCACATAGCTTGAGCCTCAGTGGTAAATTTGGTGTATCTTCTGCTTGCCAGGTCTACTGTTGTGGACAAAAGTATTGACGTGGATACAAATTTTGATTTCTCAAATTATGCTGCTTTAGTTTTTATAGTGGCAATTTGCATTAACTCTAAATTACTGTTATGATTGATCAGATGAATTAAGTCATTCTTTGGCCATTTCAATTATCTTAAAGGATGAATCAGGTTACAAGTTCCAGCAATCACAAAAAAAATTACACAAAAAAAATATCTCCAATGATTTTAAGCCCTGCCACAAAATGACTTGCTTACATAATTTCAATGATCTTATTATCTTAAGTACTAACAAGGACAAGGCAACTTAACTATTATGCTTACTTATATAGCGCCATCATATTCCTTTAACCCCTTTGCCCCGAAGCATGTTTCAACTTCTTGACCAAACCAATTTTTACAATTCTGACCACTGTCAGTTTATGAGGTCATAACTCTAGAACGCTTCAATGGATCCCACTGATTCTGAGACTGTTTTCTTGTGACATATTGTACTTCATGATAATTGTACAATTTATTTGGTACAACTTGTTATTATTTGTGAAAAAATTGTAAATTTGGTGAAAGTTTTGAAAATTTAGCAATTTTCAAACTTTTAATTTTTACGCCCTTAAATCAGAGTCATATCGCACAAAATAGTTAATAAATAACGTTTCCCATATGTTTACTTTACATCAGCACAATATTTGAAACATAATTTTTTTTGGTTACGAAGTTATAAGGCTTAAAAGTTAACCAGCAATTTCTCAAAATTTGCAAAACCATTTTTTTAGGGACTACCTCACAGTTGAAATGACTTTGAGAGGCCTATATAACATGACACAAAATACCCAAATGACACCATTCTAAAAACTGCACCCCCCAAGGTGCTCAAAACCACATTCAAAAAGTTTATTAACCCTTTAGGTGCTTCACAGGAATTTTTGTAATGTGGAAGGAAAAAATAAACATTTACTTTTCTTTCACAAAAATGTTCCTATAGACCTAATTTTTATTTTACTTTCGCAAGCGTAATAGTTGAAAACGGACCATACATTTTGTTTTGCAATTTGTCTTGAGCATTCCAATACTCCATATACAGTATGTGGTAAATCTACAGTATGGGCACATGGCAGGGCTCGGAAGGGAAGGAGCGCCATATGAGTTTATGAATGTAAAATTTGCTGGAATAATTAGGGAATGCCATGTCACGTTTAGAGAGCCACTGATGTGCCTAAACAGTGGAAATCCCCCCCCACAAGTGACACCATTTTGGAAACTAGACCGCTTAGAGAACTTATGTAGATGTGCATTCAGCACATTGAATCCACAGGTGCTTCACAGAAGTTTATAATGCTAATCCGTGAAAATAAAAAAAAATCACATTTTTTACAGATAAATCTCTTTTAGCTCCACATTTTGCATTTTAATAAGGGTAACAGGAGAAATTGCTCCAAATAATTTGTTGTGCAATTTCTCCTGAGTACGCACATACACAATATGGGAGAAAAACAACTGTTTGGGCGCACGGCAGGGCTTGGAGAGGAAGGAGCGGCATTTGACTTTTTGAATGTAAAATTTGCCAGAATAATTAACGGATGCAATGTCGCATTTGGAGAGCCCCTAATGTGCCTAAACAGTGGAAACCCACAACAAATGAAACCATTTTGGAAACTAAACGCCTTTGAGAACTTATCTAGATGTGTATTGAGTACCTTGAACCCACAGGTGCTTCACAGAAGTTTGTAACTTTAAGCCGTGAAAATAAAAAAAATCGCATATTTCCCACAAAAATCTTTTTTAGGTCCAAATTTTGTATTTTCAGAAGGGTAACAGGAGAAAATAGACCCCAAAATTTGTTGTGCAATTGCTCCTGAGCTCTCCGATAGCCCATATGTCATCAGAAAACTACTTTTGAGGTACAGTGCAAAGCTCAGAAGGGAGGAAACGCCATATTACAGTGCAGATTTTGCTGCACTTGTTTGACGGTGCCATGTTACATTGGCAGAGCCCCTAAGGTGTCAACACAGCAGAATCCCCCATATGTTACAAACTAAACCTCTCAATGAATTCATCTAGTAGCTCAGTGATTATACTGCCACCACAGGTGTGTCACAGACTTTTATACCATTGAGGAGTGAAGATAAAATAATTTACATTTTTACCACCAAGATTGTGTTTTAGCCCCAAGTTTTGCATTTTCATACTGGGAAATGAGTAAAATGTGGAAGGAAAAAATAAACATTTACTTTTCTTTCACAAAAATGTTCCTATAGACCTAATTTTTATTTTACTTTCGCAAGCGTAATAGTTGAAAACGGACCATACATTTTGTTTTGCAATTTGTCTTGAGCATTCCAATACTCCATATACAGTGGGGCAAAAAAGTATTTAGTCAGTCAGCAATAGTGCAAGTTCCACCACTTAAAAAGATGAGAGGCGTCTGTAATTTACATCATAGGTAGACCTCAACTATGGGAGACAAACTGAGAAAAAAAAATCCAGAAAATCACATTGTCTGTTTTTTTAACATTTTATTTGCATATTATGGTGGAAAATAAGTATTTGGTCAGAAACAAACAATCAAGATTTCTGGCTCTCACAGACATGTAACTTCTTCTTTAAGAGTCTCCTCTTTCCTCCACTCATTACCTGTAGTAATGGCACCTGTTTAAACTTGTTATCAGTATAAAAAGACACCTGTGCACACCCTCAAACAGTCTGACTCCAAACTCCACTATGGTGAAGACCAAAGAGCTGTCAAAGGACACCAGAAACAAAATTGTAGCCCTGCACCAGGCTGGGAAGACTGAATCTGCAATAGCCAACCAGCTTGGAGTGAAGAAATCAACAGTGGGAGCAATAATTAGAAATGGAAGACATACAAGACCACTGATAATCTCCCTCGATCTGGCGCTCCACGCAAAATCCCACCCCGTGGGGTCAGAATGATCACAAGAACGGTGAGCAAAAATCCCAGAACCACGCGGGGGGACCTAGTGAATGAACTGCAGAGAGCTGGGACGAATGTAACAAGGCCTACCATAAGTAACACACTACGCCACCATGGACTCAGATCCTGCAGTGCCAGACGTGTCCCACTGCTTAAGCCAGTACATGTCCGGGCCCGTCTGAAGTTTGCTAGAGAGCATTTGGATGATCCAGAGGAGTTTTGGGAGAATGTCCTATGGTCTGATGAAACCAAACTGGAACTGTTTGGTAGAAACACAACTTGTCGTGTTTGGAGGAAAAAGAATACTGAGTTGCATCCATCAAACACCATACCTACTGTAAAGCATGGTGGTAGAAACATCATGCTTTGGGGATGTTTCTCTGCAAAGGGGCCAGGACGACTGATCCGGGTACATGAAAGAATGAATGGGGCCATGTATCGTGAGATTTTGAGTGTGAACCTCCTTCCATCAGCAAGGGCATTGAAGATGAAACGTGGCTGGGTCTTTCAACATGACAATGATCCAAAGCACACCGCCAGGGCAACGAAGGAGTGGCTTCGTAAGAAGCATTTCAAGGTCCTGGAGTGGCCTAGCCAGTCTCCAGATCTCAACCCTATAGAAAACCTTTGGAGGGAGTTGAAAGTCCGTGTTGCCAAGCGAAAAGCCAAAAACATCACTGCTCTAGAGGAGATCTGCATGGCGGAATGGGCCAACATACCAACAACAGTGTGTGGCAACCTTGTGAAGACTTACAGAAAACGTTTGACCTCTGTCATTGCCAACAAAGGATATATTACAAAGTATGGAGATGAAATTTTGTTTCTGACCAAATACTTATTTTCCACCGTAATATGCAAATAAATTGTTAAAAAAACAGACAATGTGATTTTCTGGATTTTTTTTTCTCAGTTTGTCTCCCATAGTTGAGGTCTACCTATGATGTAAATTACAGACGCCTCTCATCTTTTTAAGTGGTGGAACTTGCACTATTGCTGACTGACTAAATACTTTTTTGCCCCACTGTATGTGGTAAATCTACAGTATGGGCACATGGCAGGGCTCGGAAGGGAAGGAGCGCCATATGAGTTTATGAATGTAAAATTTGCTGGAATAATTAGGGAATGCCATGTCACGTTTAGAGAGCCACTGATGTGCCTAAACAGTGGAAATCCCCCCCCACAAGTGACACCATTTTGGAAACTAGACCGCTTAGAGAACTTATGTAGATGTGCATTCAGCACATTGAATCCACAGGTGCTTCACAGAAGTTTATAATGCTAATCCGTGAAAATAAAAAAAAATCACATTTTTTACAGATAAATCTCTTTTAGCTCCACATTTTGCATTTTAATAAGGGTAACAGGAGAAATTGCTCCAAATAATTTGTTGTGCAATTTCTCCTGAGTGCGCACATACACAATATGGGAGAAAAACAACTGTTTGGGCGCACGGCAGGGCTTGGAGAGGAAGGAGCGGCATTTGACTTTTTGAATGTAAAATTTGCCAGAATAATTAACGGATGCAATTTCGCATTTGGAGAGCCCCTAATGTGCCTAAACAGTGGAAACCCACAACAAATGAAACCATTTTGGAAACTAAACG
Source organism: Ranitomeya imitator (assembly GCF_032444005.1). Taxonomy (NCBI): domain Eukaryota; kingdom Metazoa; phylum Chordata; class Amphibia; order Anura; family Dendrobatidae; genus Ranitomeya; species Ranitomeya imitator. The sequence continues at coordinate 449,381,650 of NC_091286.1, read as the reverse complement.
CCTTTGAGAACTTATCTAGATGTGTATTGAGTACCTTGAACCCACAGGTGCTTCACAGAAGTTTGTAACTTTAAGCCGTGAAAATAAAAAAAATTGCATATTTCCCACAAAAATCTTTTTTAGGTCCAAATTTTGTATTTTCAGAAGGGTAACAGGAGAAAATAGACCCCAAAATTTGTTGTGCAATTGCTCCTGAGCTCTCCGATAGCCCATATGTCATCAGAAAACTACTTTTGAGGTACAGTGCAAAGCTCAGAAGGGAGGAAACACCATATTACAGTGCAGATTTTGCTGCACTTGTTTGACGGTGCCATGTTACATTGGCAGAGCCCCTAAGGTGTCAACACAGCAGAATCCCCCATATGTTACAAACTAAACCTCTCAATGAATTCATCTAGTAGCTCAGTGATTATACTGCCACCACAGGTGTGTCACAGACTTTTATACCATTGAGGAGTGAAGATAAAATAATTTACATTTTTACCACCAAGATTGTGTTTTAGCCCCAAGTTTTGCATTTTCATAATGGGAAATGAGTAAAAATGGCACCAAAATTTGTCCCACAACTTCTACCAAATGTGGCAATACCCCATATGTGCCTGTGCAGTACTACATACTTTGCCATACAGACTCCAGAAGGACGGAACGCTATTTGCCTCCTGGAACGCAGATCTTCCTAGAATAGTTTGCAGATTACATATAAAGAGCCCCTAAGTGCTAGAAAAGCTGAATGCCCCATCAAGTGACCCCATTTTGGAAATTATAACCCTTTGGGAATTTATCTACAGATGTAGTGATGATTTTGACTCCATGAGCGTTTTCCAGAAACAGGCAGTAGTTGATGTTGCTGAGTAAAAATTGCAAACTGCCATTGTAGAGACCAGTACATTATGCCCAGCTCATGCTTCTGGAGACACGAACCTATAAATTAGGCAGGTTCTCATCACTACAGTAATGCCAAACGGGCATAGTATATAACGCAGCCCACACAGTATATAACACTGCCCACATAGTATATAACACTGCCCACGTAGTATGTAGCAGCCATGTAGTATATAACGCAGCCCACACAGTATATAACACTGCCCACATAGTATATAACACTGCCCACGTAGTACATAGCAGCCATGTAGTATATAACGCAGCCCACGCAGTATGTAACACAGCCCATGTAGTATATAGCAATGTGGGCACTATATGCGTGGTTAAAAAAGACTTAAAATAAAAAATAAACATATACCGTATATACTCGAGTATAAGCCGAGATTTTCGCCCAAATTTTTGGGCTGAAAGTGCCCCTCTCGGCTTATACTCGAGTCAAGGTGGGTGGCAGGGTCTGCGGGTGAGGGCGCTGAGGCATACTTACCTGCTTCCAGCGATCCTGGCGCTCCCCCTGCCGTCCCACGGTCTTCGGTGCTGCAGTTCTTCCACTGTTCAGCGGTCACGTGGGACCGCTCATTAGAGAAATGAATAAGCGGCTCCACCTCCCATAGGGGTAGAGCCACATATTCATTTCTCTAATCAGCGGTAACGGTGACCGCTGATAGAGGAAGAAGCTGCGGCACCGAAGACCAGCTGTGCGGGAGAAGGAGCCGGACACCGGGACCAGGTAAGTATCGCATATTTACCTGTCCCCGTTCCAGCCGCCGGGCGCCGCTCCATCTTCCCGGCGTCTATCTGCACTGACTGTGCAGAACAGAGGGCGCGATGACGCATATAGTGTGCGCGGCGCCCTCTGCCTGATCAGTCAGAGCGGAGAGACGCCGGGACCGGACGCCGGGAGCTGCAAGCAAGAAAGGGGAGTATGGCATTTTTTTTTATTGCAGCAGCAGCAGCAGCGGCACAGATTTATGTGGAGCATCTATGAAGAAATATGAACGGTGCAGAGCACTATATGGCAGAGCTATGGGGCAATATGAACGGTGCAGAGCACTATGTGGCACAGCTATGGGGAAATATGAACGGTGCAGAGCACTATATGGCAGAGCTATGGGGCAATATGAACGGTGCAGAGCACTATATGGCAGAGCTATGGGGAAATATGAACGGTGCAGAGCACTATATGGCAGAGCTATGGGGCAATATGAACGGTGCAGAGCACTATATGGCACAGCTATGGGGAAATATGAACGGTGCAGAGCACTATATGGCAGAGCTATGGGGCAATATGAGCGGTGCAGAGCACTATATGGCACAGCGATGGGGAAATATGAACGGTGCAGAGCACTATATGGCAGAGCTATGGGGCAATATGAACGGTGCAGAGCACTATATGGCACAGCTATGGGGCAATAATGAACATGCAGAGCACTATATGGCACAGCTATGGGGCAAGAATGATCTATTTTTATTTTTGAAATTCACCGGTAAATGCTGCATTTCCGCCCTAGGCTTATACTCGAGCCAATAAGTTTTCCCAGTTTTTTTGTGGCAAAATTAGGGGGGTCAGCTTATACTCGGGTCGGCTTATACTCGAGTATGTACGGTACTCACCTTCCGAAGGCCCTTTGAAGTCCTGGCACCTGTGTGGGGTGCACGCGGCAGCTTCCGGTCCCAGGGTTGGTATGAGCGCAGGACCTGTGATGACATCGCGGCCACATAACTGTGATGTCATGGTAGGTCCTTCTCGCATAGCATCCTTAGCACCGGAACCTGCCGCTTGCACTGCCGAGGACAGCGCCACGTCGGAGGGTGAGAATAACCTTTTTCTTTTATTATTATTATTTTTAACATTAGATCGTTTTACTATTGATGCTGCATACGCAGCATCAATAGTAAAAAGTTGGTCACACAGGGTTAATAGCTGCGTTAGTGGAGTGCGTTACACCGCAGCATAACGCGGTCCATTAACGCTGCCATTAACCCTGTGTGAGGGCTGACTGGAGGGGAGTATGGAGTAGGCACTGACTGCGGGGAGAAAGGAGTGGCCATTTTGCCGCCAGACTGTGCCCGTCGCTGATTGGTCGTGGCAATGGTCGTGGGCATTTTGCCAAGACCAATCAGCGACTTGGATTTCCATGACAGACAGAGGCCACGACCAATGAATATCCGTGACAGACAGACAGACAGAAAGAAAGAAAGACAGACAGACAGACGGAAGTGACCCTTAGACAATTATATAGTAGACTAGATGGCAGCCCGATTCTAAAGAATCGGGAGTCTAGAATCCATATATACTTTATTTATTCAAATGTAAGAATAATACAATTAATAAATAATAGTAAGAAAGAACAAAAAATGGCTGCACTCACCAGCTCTTGACAATTCTTGTTATTTAAGGTACAGTTACACAGGATCCATGAACATGCTTATGAGGGGAGGGATGAAAGACATCAGACGACAACTTTGCGTGTTGTGGCAAATGCCACAACAACGGTTCTTTTGTATCTCTCCTCTGTACTCTTGTTAGCACGCTGTTTGCGCTTACGTGCGGCATCGGCGGCTTTTCGCTTTGCATCATTACCATACTTTATATCAGACCTGATCTTACGTGCGCCATCAGCAGCTTTGGGCTCTGTGTCATTAGTATACTTAACAGTATCCAGGCACTTGCATCTATCCTCTGTACTCTTGTTAACACGCTGTTTGCGCTTACGTCCGGCATCGGCGGCTTTTCGCTCTGCATCATTACCATACTTTATATCAGACCTGATCTTACGTGCGCCATCATAAGCTTTGGACTCTATGTCATTAGTATACTTAACAGTGTCCATGCGCTTGCATCTATCCTCTGTACTCTTGTTAGCACGCTGTTTGCGCTTACGTGCGGCATCGGCGTCTTTTTGCTCTGCATTATTAGTATACTTTCTATCAGACCTAATCTTACGTGCGCCATCAGCAGCTTTGGGCTCTGTGTCATTAGTATCCTTACTATTAGAGCTCATGTTGGCTAAGCTAAACAGCTTTAAGCGTGGTGGTGGCAAACAACAGGTTAATAAGAGGCAGTGTCAGGTAGTAGGAAAATAGCCAGTTAATAATAGGCAATAGTTCTTTGCAGGAATGCAGATATTAATAAATAGGCAGTTTATATTGCAGAGAAATTGCTGGGCAATAATGGACAATGTCCTTATGTGGCAAATAATAGAGCAATATACCCAATGTGGCAAAGAAGAGGTTAATAAACGGCAGTCTCTCAGTATAACAGTCAGTGAATAATAGGCAGTATATGGAGAAAACACCAAACAAAAGTTCAAAATTGGTGTGAAAATGTCACTGAACCACTTCACAACTAAATATATATAGTTTTGGTAAATGGTATTATCATTTTTTTGACGAAATTCGGCAGGAGCTTGAAGAGCAACGTCACTGGGCCCGCCTCCACGCAGTAGAAACTTGCTGTGAGGTAAAAATTCAAAAATCACACCAAAATGGCGGGCGGAGTGTGTCACAGTACGGCACGTTTCTGATTGGTCGCTCGCAGCAGGCGGCAACCAATCAGACACTGGACACTGTTGACGTCACTTATCTCTGGACATTAGCTCCGGACATTAGCTCCGGACATTATCTCCGCACATTAGCTCCGGACATTAGCTCCGGACAAAGCCACGGAAGTTGGCACAAATTGCAGGAAGTAGTATTCTAGGCAATTAATCTCCGGACATTAGCTCTGGACATTAGCTCTGGACATTAGCTCCGGACATTAGCTCCGGACAAAGCCACGGAAGTTGGCACAAATTGCAGGAAGTAGTATTCTAGGCAATTATATATTAGATGGATATATCTATCTATAGATATATTTATAGATATATCTATAGATACAAAGATGTATCTATCCATATATCTGGCTGCTTTCACACATCAGGTTTTTGCCGTCAGGCATAATCCGGCGAGTTTTGAAAAAAACTGATCCGTTTTTTTCCGCCGGATCCATTTTTTTCTCATAGAGTTGTATTAGCGCCGAATTGCACCTGATGGCCACATGTTTCATCCGTTTTTTTGCTGGATCTGTCAAAAAAGTTGTTTGCGCCGGACGGAAAACACATACAGAGGAATGGTTTTTCTGTCAGGCGAAAAAACGAACAGCGATGGATCCGGCGAAAAACGTATGAAACTGAGATGTGAAATTATGAATCCGGCCTCCGAATCCGTTTTTTCATGCATGTTTCCATTCAAATCATGCACCTTTTCCGTTTATTTATTTCCAAAAACTGCATCAAAACCACGCAAAAACGCACCAAAAACTGCATCAAAACTGCACCAAAACTGCATCAAAACGGCACCAAAAACTGCACCAAAACCGCACCAAAAACTGTATCAAAACTGCACTAATACAACTCTACGAGAAAAAAAATGGATCTGGCGGAAAAAAACGAATCCGTTTTTTTCAAAACTCGCCGGATTGTGCCTGATGTGTGAAAGCAGCCAGATATATGGATAGAAACATCTATGTATCTATAGATATATCTATCTATAAATATATCTATAGATAGATATACCCATAGATATATAATAGATAGGCCAATGATTCTAAGGCTACTTTCATACTTGCGTTTTTAGCAATCCGTCGCAATCCGTCGTTTTGGGAAAAAAACGGATCCTGCAAATGTGCTCGCAGGATTCGTTTTTTACCCATAGACTTGTATTAGCGACGTCGTGCAACGGATCCGTCGTGTTTTGGCAGACCGCAGGCACAAAAAAAATTCAAGTGAACTTTTTTTGTCCATCGCGTCCGCTATTTTCTACCGCGCATGCGCGGCCAAAACTCCGCCCCCTCCTCCCCGAACTTCAGAATGGGCAGCAGATGCGTTGAAAAACTGCATCCGCTGCCCACGTCGTGCACAAATTTCACAACGTGCGTCGGTACGTCAGCCCGACGCATAGCGACGGACCCGTAACGATGCAAGTGTGAAAGAGGCCTTAATGAGCGTTTAATTTTTTTAAACAATGGAAAAAAGTGGAGTGTGCTCCCGCGCAATTTTCTGTGCCAGAGGGGGAAAGCCGATGGCCGGGGGCCAATATTTGTAGCCTGGGAAGGGGGTAATACCCATGGCCCCTCCCAGGCTATGAATATCAGCCCGCAGCTGTCTGCGTAGCCTTCACTGGCTATTAAAATAGGGGGACCCCTCCAAAAAATTACGTGGGGCCCCCCTATATTTTATAGCCAGAAAGGCTATGCAGACAGCTGCAGGCTGATATTCATAGCCTCAGGGCTAGAGTCTCAGTGGGCACCCCCTTTAACACATACCACAATTCATGATCGCATATAAACACAGCCATGTAGTATATAACACAGCCCACGTAGTATATAGCACAGCCACATAGCATATAACACAGCCATGTAGTATATAACAGCCCACGTAGCATATAACACATTCACGTATTATATAGCACAACCCATATAGTATATAGCACAGCCACATAGTATATAACACGGCCCACGTAGTTTATAGAACAGCCATCTAGTATGTAGCATAGCCCACATAGCATATAACAGCCGACGTAGTATATAACACGGTCCATGCAGTATATAGAACAGCCTTGTAGTATATAGAGACATTTGCCCCATATAGTGCTGCACAAACGTTATGGCCCCATAGATGCTCCATGCAGACACTTGCCCCATATAGCGCTGCACAAATGTTATGGCCCCATACAGACACTTGCCCCATATAGTGCTGCACAAACATTATGGCCCCATACAGACACTTGCCCCATATAGTGCTGCACAAACGTTATTGCCCCATAAGATGCTCCATACAGACACTTGCCCCATTTGCTGCTGCTGCGATAAAAAAAAAAAAATCACATACTCACCTCTCCGTCGCTCAGGCCCCCGGCACTTTCAGTATTCATCTGTCCTCGTTCCAGCCGCCGCTCCATTTTCATCAGCGTCTTCTGCACTGACGCTCAGGAAGAGGGCGCGCACTAACCACGTCACCACACTCTCTGACCTCAGCGTCACTGCAGAGGACGTGGAAGACAGAGCGGCGGCTGGAACGAGGAGCAGGTGAATATCGTGCAGCGCAGCGCTCCCCTCCCCGTTATACTCACCTGCTCCTGGCGCTGTGCAGTCCCTGCTTCCCGGCACCGGCAGCTTCTTCTTGTATTGAGCGGTCACCGTTACCGCTCATTACAGTAATGAATATGCGGCTCCACCTCCCATAAGGGTGGAGCCACATATTTATTACTGTAATGAGCGGTACCATGTGACCGCTCAGTACAGGAAGAAGCTGGGGAGCCGGGGACCTGCAGGGACCGCGCCAGCCGCCAGGAGTAGGTGAGTATAATTAGACCCGCTCCCCCTCCCCTGCCGAGTCAGCTCCGTGATGTGCCGCTAGCTGAGGGCCCCTGGGGGAGCGGTGGTCCTAGGCACTGGCAGCTGCCTGCCCCTAATGCCGGCCTTGAATGGGCCTCCCTGTCTTGCCAGGGCCCCGGCACTTGCCCGGGTATGCCGGGAGCTGATGCCGGCCCTGCATAGCCTCGAGAGGGGCCATGGATATTAGCCCCCCAGCTACAAATACCAGTCCGCAGCCACCCCAGAAATGGCGCATCTGTAAGATGCACCAATTTCGGCACTTAGCCCCTCTCTTCCCACTCCCGTGTAGCAGTGGGATATGAGGTATAAGGGGTTAATGTCACCTTGCTATTGTAAGGTGACATTAAGCCGGGTCAATAATGGAGAGGCGACAATAAGACACCTATCCATTATTAATCCAATAGTAGGAAAGGGTTAAAAAAAATAAAGACACAGCCAGAAAAAAGTATAAAAGTATGTTAACATTCTTCATTTAACCATACTTACCATACTTCAGCGCCTGCAAAAAAACGTAAAATAATAAACCGTATAAGTAGTGTAGCATCGGGTGGTTTCGTCAAACTCAATCTGACAGGTGCCCCGCCCCTATCAAAGTGTATCAAAGTGTGTAACCCCTCCCCTCCCCTTGTCTGACGGCTGGTATCCAGCTGTCCCTCCTTGTTTGATTCCCCCTTTTGATATAGTTTAATATAGTTTAATTTGTTGTAGTTTTGATATTATTCCCGTATTTTGTGGAATAACACATGTTTATAATTATAGCCTAGTCGTGTATTTATTTTACACGTGGTTTATAACACCTTTCTCATTTGTTTTATAATAGATTTTATACGTATCCCCGAGTTTGATTCTGTAAGCTTTTGTTTTATTCACAGTGTATTCATATAGTGGAGAACTTAACCCCTTCCCGACCCATGACGCCACGTAGGCGTCATGAAAGTCGGTGCCATTCCGACCCATGACGCCTATGCGGCGTCATGGAAAGATCGCGTCCCTGCAGATCGGGTGAAAGGGTTAACTCCCATTTCACCCGATCTGCAGGGACAGGGGGAGTGGTAGTTTAGCCCAGGGGGGGTGGCTTCACCCCCTCGTGGCTACGATCGCTCTGATTGGCTGTTGAAAGTGAAACTGCCAATCAGAGCGATTTGTAATATTTCACCCATTATAACGGGTGAAATATTACAATCCAGCCATGGCCGATGCTGAAATATCATCGGCCATGGCTGGAAATACTAGTGTGCCCCCACCCCACCCCTCCGATCGCCCCCCCACGCCCCCGATTTGGCCGGTACACTGCTCCGGCTCCCCTCCGTCCAGTGCTCCGCTCCCCCCCGTGCTCGTGTCCGCTCCCCCCGTGCTCCAATCACCCCCCCGTGCTCCAATCACCCCCCCTGCACTCCGATCCACCCCCCCCGTGCTCCGTTCCACCCCCCCGTGCTCCGTTCCAGCCCCCCCGTGCTCCGTTCCACGCCCCCCGCGCTCCGTTCCACCCCTCCCGCGCTCCGATTACCCCCCCGTGCTCCGATCCCCCCCCCCCGTAGTCCCCCCCACCCTATCATACTTACCGATCCAGCCGTGGTCCCGTCCGTCTTCTCCCGGGCGCCGCCATCTTCCAAAATGGCGGGCGCATGCGCAGTGCGCCCGCCGAATCTGCCGGCCGGCAGATTCGTTCCAAAGTGCATTTTGATCACTGAGATATAATCTATCTCAGTGATCAAAATAAAAAAAATAATAAATGACCCCCCCCCCTTTGTCACCCCCATAGGTAGGGACAATAAAAAAATAAAGAAATTTTTTTTTTTCCACTAATGTTAGAATAGGGTTAGGGTTAGGGGTAGGGTTAGGGGTAGGGTTAGGGCTAGGGGTAGGGTTAGGGGTAGGGTTAGGGGTAGGGTTAGGGTTAGGGTTAAGGTTAGGGCTAGGGTTAGGGTTAGGAATGTGCACACGTATTCTGGTCCTCTGCGGATTTTTCCGCTGCGGATTTGATAAATCCGCAGTGCTAAACCGCTGCGGATTTATGGCGGATTTACCGCGTTTTTTTCTGCGCATTTCACTGCGGTTTTACAATTGCGATTTTCTATTGGAGCAGTTGTAAAACCGCTGCGGAATCCGCACAAAGAAGTGACATGCTGCGGAATGTAAACCGCTGCGTTTCCGTGCAGTTTTTCCGCAGCATGTGTACAGCGATTTTTGTTTCCCATAGGTTTACATTGAACTGTAAACTCATGGGAAACTGCTGCGGATCCGCAGCGTTTTCCGCAGCGTGTGCACATACCTTTAGAATTAGGCTATGTGCACACGGTGCGGATTTGGCTGCGGATTCGCAGCAGTGTTCCATCAGGTTTACAGCACCATCTAAACATATGAAAAACCAAATCCGCTGTGCCCATGGTGCGGAAAATACCGCGCGGGAACGCTGCGTTGTATTTTCCGCAGCATGTCAATTCTTTGTGCGGATTCCGCAGCGTTTTACACCTGTTCCTCAATAGGAATCCGCAGGTGAAATCCGCACAAAAAACACTGGAAATCCGCGGAAAATCCGCAGGTAAAACACAGTGCCTTTTACCCGCAGATTTTTCAAAAATGGTGCGGAAATATCTCACACGAATCTGCAACGTGGGCACATAGCCTTAGGGTTAGGGTTGGAATTAGGGTTGTGGTTAGGGTTAGGGGTGTGTTGGGGTTAGTGTTGTGGTTAGGGGTGTGTTGGGGTTAGGGTTGTGATTAGGATTATGGCTACAGTTGGGATTAGGGTTAGGGGTGTGTTGGGGTTAGTGTTGGAGTTAGAATTGAGGGGTTACCACTGTTTAGGCACATCAGGGGTCTCCAAACGCAACATGGCGCCACCATTGATTCCAGCCAATCTCGTATTCAAAAAGTCAAATGGTGCTCCCTCACTTCCGAGCCCTGACGTGTGCCCAAACAGTGGTTTACCCCCACATATGGGGTACCAGCATACTCAGGACAAACTGCGCAACAATTACTGGGGTCCAATTTCTCCTGTTACCCTTGTGAATCTAAAAAAATGCTTGCTAAAACATAATTTTTGAGGAAAGAAAAATGATTTTTTATTTTCACGGCTCTGCGTTGTAAACGTCTGTGAAGCACTTGGGGGTTCAAAGTGCTCACCACATATCTAGATAAGTTCCTTGGGGGGTCTAGTTTCTAAAATGGGGTCACTTGTGGGGGGTTTCTACTGTTTAGGCACACCAGGGGCTCTGCAAACGCAACGTGACACCCGCAGACCATTCCATCAAAGTCTGCATTTCAAAAGTCACTACTTCCCTTCTGAGCCCCGACGTGTGCCCAAACAGTGGTTTACCCCCACATATGGGGTATCAGCATACTCAGGAGAAACTGGACAACAACTTTTGGGGTCCAATTTCTCCTGTAACCCTTGGGAAAATAAAAAATTCTGGGCTAAATAATTATTTTTGAGGAAAGAAAACGTATTTATTATTTTCACGGCTCTGCATTATAAACTTCTATGAAGCACTTGGGGGTTCAAAGTGCTCACCACACATCTAGATAAGTTCCTTTCAGGGTCTAGTTTCCAAAATGGGGTCACTTGTGGGGGGTTTCTACTGTTTAGGCACATCAGGGGCTCTGCAAACGCAACGTGACGCCCGCAGAGCATTCCATCAAAGTCTGCATTTCAAAACGTCACTACTTCAATTCCGAGCCCCGGCATGTGCCCAAACAGTAGTTTACCCCCACATATGGGGTATCACCGTACTCAGGAGAAACTGGACAACAAATATTGGGGTCAAATTTCTCCTGTTACCCTTGGGAAAATTAAAAAATTCTGGGCTAAATAATTATTTTTGAGGAAAGAAAACGTATTTATTATTTTCACGGCTCTGCATTATAAACTTCTATGAAGCACTTGGGGGTTCAAAGTGCTCACCACACATCTAGATAAGTTCCTTTGGGGGTCTAGTTTCCAAAATGGGGTCACTTGTGGGGGGTTTCTACTGTTAAGCCACATCAGGGGCTCTGCAAACGCAACGTGACGCCCACAGAGCATTCCATCAAAGTCTGCATTTCAAAACGTCACTACTTCACTTCCGAGCCCCGGCATGTGCCCAAACAGTGATTTACCCCCACATATGGGGTATCAGCGTACTCAGGAGAAACTGGACAACAACTTTTGGGGTCAAATTTCTCCTGTTACCCTTGGGAAAATAAAAAATTGCAGGCTAAAAGATCATTTTTGAGAAAATAATTTTTTTTTTTATTTTCATGGCTCTGCGTTATAAACTTCTGTGAAGCACTTGGGGGTTCAAAGTCCTCACCACACATCTAGATTAGTTCCTTTGGGGGTCTAGTTTCTAAAATGGTGTCATTTCTGGGGGATCTCCAATGTTTAGGCACACAGGGGCTCTCCAAACGTGACATGGTGTCCGCTAATGATTGGAGCTAATTTTCCATTTAAAAAGCCAAATGGCGTGCCATCCCTTCCGAGCCCTGCCGTGCGCCCAAACAGTGGTTTACCCCCACATATGGGGTATCAGCGTACTCAGGACAAACTGGACAACAATATTTAGGGTCCAATTTCTCCTATTATCCTTGGCAAAATAGGAAATTCCAGGCTAAAAAATCATTTTTGAGGAAAGAAAAATTATTTTTTATTTTCATGGCTCTGCGTTATAAACTTCTGTGAAGCACCTGGGGGTTCAAAGTGCTCAATATGCATCTAGATAAGTTCCTTGGGGGGTCTAGTTTCCAAAATGGGGTCACTTGTGGGGGAGCTCCAATGTTTAGGCACACAGGGACTCTCCAAACGCGACATGGTGTCCGCTAACAATTGGAGCTAATTTTCCATTCAAAAAGTCAAATGGCGCGCCTTCTCTTCCGAGCCCTGCCGAGTGCCCAAACAGTGGTTTACCCCCACATATGAGGTATCGGCGTACTCGGGAGAAATTGCCCAACAAATTTTATGATCCATTTTATCCTACTGCCCATGTGAAAATGAAAAAATTGAGGCGAAAAGAATTTTTTTGTGAAAAAAAATTACTTTTTCATTTTTACAGATCAATTTGTGAAGCACCTGAGGGTTTAAAGTGCTCACTAGGCATCTAAATTAGTTCCTTGGGGGGTCTAGTTTCCAAAATGGGGTCACTTGTGGGGGAGCGCCAATGTTTAGGCACACAGGAGCTATCCAAACGCGACATGGTGTCCGCTAACGATGGAAATAATTTTTCATTCAAAAAGTCAAATGGCGCTCCTTCCCTTCCGAGCCTTACCATGTGCCCAAACAGTGGTTTACCTCCACATGTGAGGTATTGGTGTACTCAGGAGAAATTGCCCAACACATTTTAGGATCCATTTTATCCTGTTGCCCATGTGAAAATGAAAAAATTGAGGCTAAAAGAATTTTTTTGTGAAAAAAAAGTACTTTTTCATTTTTACGGATCAATTTGTGAAGCACCTGGGGGTTCAAAGTGCTCACTATGCATCTAGATAAGTTCCTTGGGGCGTCTAGTTTCCAAAATGGGGTCACTTGTGGGGGAGCTCCAATTTTTAGGCACACGGGGGCTCTCCAAACGTGACATGGTGTCCGCTAAAGAGTGGAGCCAATTTTTGATTCAAAAAGTCAAATGGCGCTCCTTCCCTTCCAAGCCCTGCCGTGCGCCAAAACAGTGGTTTACCCCCACATATGAGGTATCAGCGTACTCAGGACAAATTGGACAACAACGTTCGTGGTTCAGTTTCTCCTTTTACCATTGGGAAAATAAAAAAATTGTTGCTAAAAGATAATTTTTGTGACTAAAAAGTTAAATGTTCATTTTTTCCTTCCATGTTGCTTCTGCTGCTGTGAAGCACCTGAAGGGTTAATAAACTTCTTGAATGTGGTTTTGAGTACCTTGAGGGGTGCAGTTTTTAGAATGGTGTCACTTTTGGGTATTTTCAGCCATATAGACCCCTCAAACTGACTTCAAATGTGAGGTGGTCCCTAAAAAAAATGGTTTTGTAAATTTCGTTGTAAAAATGACAAATCGCTGGTCGAATTTTAACCCTTATAACTTCCTAACAAAAAAAAATTTTGTTTCCAAAATTGTGCTGATGTAAAGTAAACATGTGGGAAATGTTATTTATTAACTATTTTGTGTCACATATCTCTCTGGTTTAACAGAATAAAAATTCAAAATGTGAAAATTGCGAAATTTTCAAAATTTTCGCCAAATTTCCGTGTTTATCACAAATAAATGCAGAATTTATTGACCTAAATTTACCACTAACATGAAGCCCAATATGTCACGAAAAAACAATCTCAGAACCGCTAGGATCCGTTGAAGCGTTCCTGAGTTATTACCTCATAAAGGGACACTGGTCAGAATTGCAAAAAACGGCAAGGTCTTTAAGGTCAAAATAGGCTGGGTCTTGAAGGGGTTAAAGCTGTTTATATGTGTCTCTACTGAACACTATGGTGAACATTAACTATATGTTTAGGTTAACTGCGGTTCAGAGGTTCATAACACCTAGGTCAATTGTTGTTGTATTTGCGTACCCAATAAATGTTTATTTTCACAAGCAGAAGAGGCAGCTTTTCTGTTTGTACATGTATTGTACCTGAAGGTTATTGCGGGTCATGTGCCCAGGCATTGGATTTTATAACGCCGAATGTTTGATATTTGCTTTCTCTTTTTTGTGTCCTGAAGATGGCATCTGAGAAGTTATTTAGCTGTTATCTGTGGGGCATTGTAAGTTGTGTTTATTCACATTGTAGCAGATTTTCCCCTTGTGGCTGCCTTATATACACAGAAGCGATATGCACCAATGTCAATCTGAGAAGTTATTTGTTATCTACTGAGGGCATTGTAAGTTGTGTTTATTCACAGTGTAGCAGATTTTCTCCTTGTGGCTGCCTTATATACACAGAAGCGATATGCACCAATGTCACAACACAAGTTATAATATGACCCAATGTTACAACACAAGTAAAACCAAAGACACGATATTGTAAAAAATTTAAAAAGATTTATTTCTCACAATAAAACAGCATCTCAAATTTTAAGTTAGCTAACAGCATGATGCTGACAAATGCATCTTTGCGGAATCTGATAACGACACGATGAACAAAGGACTGCGTCTGAAAATCTTGATGTCACAAAACCTGATACGGTGCGATCATTATTCTGCAAGTCAGACGTGAAGTGCTGTAAAACCTTCTTAAATGGAAAGCCTTGCGCTAAATGGTATAATACATATATGCAATAATGACCGCATACACGGCTATACAAATCTTGAATTTGTGCGCTCTGATAACAATAAGAATAACAATTCTTGTTCAGGAATGTCACAAAAGCGCGTGGAAAGATAATATTATCCGCATGGAGGCCGTAACTGTCAAAAAATATGCCCGTCTTATCGTCGCAGAGTACGATTAATATCCAGTGGCGACCAGCTTGATTCGCCGGGTCTGTATTCACAATATATATCTCGCGGGTCTCTGAGTCACTCTTTCTTCCGGAAGCAAATCACACGGAAACACACCGGCGAATATGCGGTCTGTATAATTATCGGACCGCGCTACAACTGTAAGCTGCAGACTGTCCATCGCTGCTTAATTAAAATCGTACAAGATCTCTCGCCTGTTATTAATTTCCAGAATGGTGTGGTTGACTGCAAAGACAATCATATTTATCGTGTGGGGTGTTGCTATCGCAAAGCGGACTTCAGCACGCAGATTACCTGTTTAAATGAGCGAGAAATGGCCTCCAGGCTCTTGATCAGGCGATAAATCAAAAGCAAATAGCGTGAAGCCAGCCATAAATTCTTCACGATCTATCGCCATGGCACAATCAGCCTTTTGCTTGCCCGATATATGGGCAAGCGCCATATATTCTCTGATGGCTAAATCAGCATTAAAATTAGGATTATAAGGCCTCGCGGGTATCTGCTGACCATCCAGATATAATGCCGCGTGGTTGACGTGGTAGTGGTGAAAGTCCAACGGGTTTTTTGTATAAGAACCGCTGAAGCCCTCATTATCTACAAACCCCAATATAACAGTTTTTGGTATCTGTCCTAGGAAGAGGTTCTCGTGGTTCGTGATCCGTGTCCCTGCGGCGATGCTGTACACTTTCAGGCATGTTCGGTCAACAGCGTACTTGGCTGTAGCGGCTAGGAGGGCCTGGCTGTGGCCGATTCGGACAGCCGGTGATACCTGCACTCTTTTCACATAGAGAGCCGCCTGCGAGATTTGTACCTTCAGCGGCTCGGCTTCTGCGGACATGAGGCAGAAAGTATCCTTATTTCTTGACAGCTTAACCTTAAGGTCAAGGCCGTTCAATATTAACTTTGGCTGGTTAAATATATCCCCAAAAATGGGTCCCAAAAGGTTGATGGGTTTTGAGCGAGAGGCGGCACTGGCTCTTTTGATAAATCCCGCATTTGCACCATCCAGGCGCCTGTCATTATGATGCCCCGCAGTGTCTTTATAGAACAAACCGGCTGTAAATTGTGATGCCAGCGTCTGTGAACTGTAATTTAAAAGGGTCTCTATGTACGCTCTATAGCTGTAGAGATTGTCCGATTGTGAGATAAGTCGGTCTCCCAGAGTAATATCGACCTAGTTAAAAAGAGTGGCTAGAGGGTAGTTTATGAGCGCCACACGCGCACCATCGGCGATGGCCGTATTATCCTGCTTCACGATGCGACAGCTTATGTACAGCAGCGTGTTGTTCAGATCATAATAATAATCACCGCTACCAGATATGTAAAACTCCAACGGTCCATTGTCTGACAGAGCAGCAACCGGCTGTACTTCTACAAATAGAGATTTCTCGATACTTGTTTGAGTCGGTGGTACGGCAAAAATATCCAGTTCAGATTTTGCGCACTCTACAGAAGCGTCATGCAGGAAAGCCATGGTAACTGATTAGAAGATGTCGTCCGCAGAGCGTCTTACTCGTTTCTGACGGGGCCGTCTCTTGGATGTAGTTTTATTCATGAGCATCGGCGGTAAAGGAGGGCAAACGCGCCGCTTTCTTTTTTTGGCTTTTTTAGCGACATAGATTATCCCAGATCCATCTTGCTGGGTTGGTGTATTTATCCTTTTCATAAGGGCCGTCGATGCTGATGTCACGGCATCTGCAGCGATGTTCCGGGCAGCCGTCCGAACGTGTGGTTTTACTAATTCTAAGCCTTTTCTGAAAAGCGGCACGGCGCGACGAAATAAGCCTTTAAATAGTCCTGCCAGTCCAGAGCCATACATGTACTCGCTCCCGCGGAACCCCTCTAGTCCGTCCCCCGACTGGGCAGTATAGTAGCGGGCATAAACAGCAGGATCTCCATACACCCTTTGAGACAACATTTTATCGTGTCAATGCTGGCGAGGTCTAAAATGTAATCGCACTATACACTTGCCGTATCTGAATTTAACCGGCGTGCCCTGGTCCGACATGACTGTAATGTTTATGGAGTCAAAGTGTTGCTTGCACAGCGGTATGTAATCGGGCCGTGAGTAGCGCACCGTGACAATATCATTATCATCGCCGCTAACTTCTACGGTTCGTAGCAGTTGGAC
Organism: Ranitomeya imitator; assembly: GCF_032444005.1. Taxonomy (NCBI): domain Eukaryota; kingdom Metazoa; phylum Chordata; class Amphibia; order Anura; family Dendrobatidae; genus Ranitomeya; species Ranitomeya imitator. The sequence continues at coordinate 449,364,866 of NC_091286.1, read as the reverse complement.
GTAACTGTCACCTACAAGTTGATGTTGAATTATATCAGTGTATACAAAAAGCGAATAAAAACCAGCCTTTGAATCGGGGTAAAAGCGGCGATTCCACGGCATTAAAGCAACGGGGGAGTCATCGACGGTCTGCAGTCCGAAAATAAATTTTAGCTTAGTACCCAGAGCAAACTGTATAGGGGATGGGTCGGTCAGGATCACCTCGCCGCGTAGTTCATCATACCGTATTCTGTAGGCAGGCGTAGATAAATACAGCGCTTCTATTCAGGCATTGACCGCGCCAACTAGCTTAGGAATGGACGAGTAAAATCCTGATTTTATGTGATACTGTACTAACGGTTCGCCGTGTTTAGCCGCGTAGAAGCTCCCTTCAAAAGCATCAAACGTGTTCCACGTATGGGGGTACTGTATTTCCGTTAACGCCATCTCATAATCTGCCGAAAGATGAACGGCCCGCGCTAACTTGGTATTGTACTCAGATATTGTGATTTCAGGGTAGATTTTAATTGACGAATTACTGGGTAATGTCACGAAAAATGAGCCCGCTTCCATGGTTATATATCTGTCAACTCCGAGGCCGGGATCCAACTATTGAATTTTTCGGGGTAGCCCAGCCATTTGACAAAGCAGTGACTCACACCCCTGACACGTTTTTTTCTCAAAATTTTTTCTACTCTGTAGACACGATCCTCATCCATAGGTATTTTTTGCAGCTCTTCCTTATAAAATGACCCCTCTACAGGCTCCCCGGCTAAATCACTGATTTTATAAAGGGGTTTATGAAATTTATTGGAGACGGCGGTAATTAAAAAAATCTCTTCGCTGTATGTCTTCTCATAGCCCTTACAGAAGGGCGATTTATAGCGCGATATTCTCACATGAGAGCCAACCGTTAAAGACGGTTTAATCGGTTTATTAGTAATAGTAGAACTGTAAATATTGTGCCAGATTTGCATCACGTTTCTCTCTGACACAGACGCGGGACTACAGCGGATCGTTGAGTGGTACGTATGGTTGTAGCTATGCAGTAAATCCGGTAAAATATCAATATACCTAAAGGTATTATGATGCGTAAGATAGCGCCACATACGGGTTTTTAATGTGCGATTAAAACGCTCGACCATAGCGGCTTTTACATCATTGTTTGTAAAAAAGTGATGAATATTGTGCGTATTACATAGTTGCTTGAGTGATGAATTTATAAATTCTTTGCCGCGATCCGTCTGCAGTTTCTTCGGTATGCGCTTATCATTTTGAAATATTAATTCGAACGATCTGGCGACACTAGCGCCTGTCTTGTTTGTCAAGGCCACGCACCATGCGTATCTCGATAGAACATCAATCACCGTCAGGATGTATTTGACATTATCATTTTCCCTTGAATAGTCAATTAAACTTACGAGATCCGCCTGCCACTGCGCATCAATGGCCGAGACGTAAATTTTATTTGTCAAAAAGCGTTTTCTAGCAGGCTTGTGTAGCGTGTAGGTGTCTTGCTTATTCAACCAAGCAATAACATCAGATTTCTTTATGCCGCGTGCTCTTGCAGATCTAAATAATTTGTCAATACCCGAGAATGATCCGGGTGCCTGGCTTGTAAAATATTGTTTTTCTAATATGGCATCATACGATTTAGACGTCATGATTGATTAAAATGATTGTGGCTCGTTAATCAACAGCCTGCTTCTTTCAGAAATTCAGCTGTATAAAAATTCCTGTTTTAATCCGGCTATATCATGCGTGAGTTAATGCATGCATTAATTGCATGTATGGTTGTGTTCTGGGTGTTAACAGAAGGCGTGTGATGGGCGTAACTGGGTGTGTTTCTGGGTGTTAACAGGTGAGCTGATTTCTGACACTCAGGATAAATACAGCTGACTGTCCCACTACAGTACATCAGACATTCACCAGAAGTCCGACTAGACTAAAAAAAGCAGAGCTATTCTACATAGTTACATAGTTACATAGTTATTAAGGTTGAAGGAAGACTATATGTCCATCTAGTTCAACCCATAGCCTAACCTAACATGTTGGTCCAGAGGAAGGCAAAAAAACCCCATGTGCAAAGAGTAAGCTCCACATTGGGGAAAAAAATTCCTTCCCGACTCCACATACGGCAATCAGACTAGTTCCCTGGATCAACGCCCTATCAAGGAATCTAGTATATATACCCTGTAACATTATACTTTTCCAGAAAGGTATCCAGTCCCCTCTTAAATTTAAGTAATGAATCACTCATTACAACATCACACGGCAGAGAGTTCCATAGTCTCACTGCTCTTACAGTAAAGAATCCGTGTCTGTTATTATGCTTAAACCTTTTTTCCTCCAACCGCAGAGGATGCCCCCTTGTCCCTGTTTCAGGTCTATGATTAAAAAGATCATCAGAAAGGTCTTTGTACTGTCCCCTCATATATTTATACATTAAAATGAGATCACCCCTTAGTCTTCGTTTTTCCAAACTAAATAGCCCCAAGTGTAATAACCTATCTTGGTATTGCAGACCCCCCAGTCCTCTAATAACCTTGGTCGCTCTTCTCTGCACCCGCTCCAGTTCAGCTATGTCTTTCTTATATACCGGAGACCAGAACTGTGCACAGTATTCTAAGTGTGGTCGAACTAGTGACTTGTATAGAGGTAAAATTATATTCTCCTCATGAGCATCTATGCCTCTTTTAATGCATCCCATTATTTTATTTGCCTTTGTAGCAGCTGCCTGACACTGGCCACTGAATTTAAGTTTGTCATCCACCCATACACCCAGGTCTTTTTCATTGACGGTTTTGCCCAGAGTTTTAGAATTAAGCACATAATTATACATCTTATTACTTCTACCCAAGTGCATGACCTTACATTTATCCCCATTAAAGCTCATTTGCCATTTATCAGCCCAAGCTTCTAGTTTACATAAATCATCCTGTAATATAAAATTGTCCTCCTCTGTATTGATTACCCTGCAGAGTTTAGTGTCATCTGCAAATATTGAAATTCTACTCTGAATGCCCCCTACAAGGTCATTAATAAATATGTTAAAAAGAAGAGGGCCCAATACTGACCCCTGTGGTACCCCACTGCTAACCGCTACCCAGTCCGAGTGTGCTCCATTAATAACCACCCTTTGTTTCCTATCCCTGAGCCAGCTCTCAACCCACTTGCACATATTTTCCCCTATCCCCATTATTCTCATTTTATGTATCAACCTTTTGTGTGGCACCGTATCAAAAGCTTTTGAAAAGTCCATATACACTACATCCACTGGGTTCCCTTGGTCCAATCCGGAACTTACCTCTTCATAGAAACTGATCAAATTAGTCTGACATGAACGGTCCCTAGTAAACCCGTGCTGATACTGGGTCATGAGGTTATTCCTCTTCAGATACTCCAGTATAGCGTCCCTTAGAATGCCCTCCAGGATTTTACCCACAGTAGAGGTTAAGCTTACTGGCCTATAGTTTCCGAGTTCAGTTTTTGTTCCCTTTTTGAATATTGGCACCACATTTGCTATACGCCAGTCCTGTGGCACAGACCCTGTTATTATGGAGTCTTTAAAGATTAAAAATAATGGTCTATCAATGACTGTACTTAATTCCTGCAGTACTCGAGGGTGTATCCCATCCGGGCCCGGAGATTTGTCAATTTTAGTGATTTTTAGACGCCGCCGCACTTCCTGCTGGGTTAAGCAGGTGACATTTAATTGGGAATTTTTATCACTAAATGTAAGTATATATGCCAGTTGTCTTATTATTCGCAAATGCTTAATTATATTTAACTATGCATCTCTAAACCATAATTAAGGGTGTTATTTGTTTAATAAGTTAGTGTTATACTGGAGGATAGCTGCATATTTAGTATCGTTGTATAATATAGTTTTACTGCATAAAACATATTCTGTGGTACATAATTAATATAGAAAGACTTATCCGCGGGCAACTATTATAACATAATTTGTGTAATACAGTAGTTAATAACTGTTAATACGCCCTAACTAGCGCCTGCAGCGCTTACTTACTACATGTGTTTTGTTTAACATAGACATATTTATAGTCATATTTATACAGTAGCGGTATATTTAGTGGGGCTGTGTAATATAGTTTTACCGCATAAATCATATTTGTGGCGCATAATTAATATAGAAAGACTTAGCCGTATTACCCATGATTTGCTTAGTATAAGAATATTTATACACGGGTCGCAGTTTTATTTGGTGTGTATATAAATGAGCTTGACGAGTGGTGGTGTGCGGTTAATATAGATTGCGCAAAAAATTTACACAGATAATTTATTTTAGATGGAATCCCAACATTTTTCGGCTTTTTCCAGTCAAGTTGCGGATTCGGTATTCGGTATGTTTCATGATTTATATACATGTATCTGTTAGTGGCCCATTCTAAGTAAGGATTGTTTTATATATTATCTTTATATTGTTTATTCTTTCTTGTTTAAGATGAATTAATCAGGACCATCCCCGATAATCTAGATGAATTTACCAGGAACACCCCCGATGCTGTAGATGAATTTATCAGCAACTACAGCGATGATTTTTAAACGGCTTCAGCGTGCCTACTCTGGAGTGTGATACACCTGGTGCTGAGTATAGTAACACTAATGCAGGTGTCGCTGCTGTGTGGGATTTGACTCAGGGCATCATAGGTGCGTTGTGTGACTGCTGTGTATGTATGTGTGTGTGTGTATATAGCTTTTAAGTATTTAGACGTGTAAATATATATATTAATTCTTTACAGATGTCGACATGTTTCCAGAACCAACCACCACGGAACACAAGCAGCCGCCTGTTGAGGAACTGATGTACCAGACCCCCACGCCGAGAAACAGCCCTGATTCTAGAGCACCTAAAAAACAGCTCGGACCGGCGGGCAAAAATGGGAAAGGTGAGAATCGTATGAAAAGTTTTTTGCACAACCGCTCTGCGAAAATCCACCACGCCTCTACTAAGGCCTGTATCTTTATTTATAGCTTGTAAACTGAAGCCTAGAAGAATTTTCACAAAAGAGAATATACCGGAGCTAATGGAGAGCCTCGCAGAAGCTGCAGAAGACGCCACGGCAATCATTCACCACACATCGCTATCCCGTAAGTGTATATTTTGGTATACATGCACAGTCTCTGTACAGTCAATGATACACGTGCTTCACCATTGAGATCCATGGCCCCCACATATCTGACACATGTATAATCTATCCTGCAGCTAAGCGCAGCGGCCTGCGACGGTCTCGCACATATCTGACACACGTATAATCTTTCCTGCAGCTATGCGCAGCGGCCTGCGACGGTCTCGCACATATCTGACACATGTATAATCTTTCCTATAGCTAAGCGCAAAGTCATGAGAAAAACACCTCCAGCACCTCTACAGCCGCTACAGATCACTGAGAATGGCACAGCACCAGCGTGGTCGGCGATACAGACGGCTAATGCCGCTGTTAGAGCATATCCGCTATCACCGATCTGCGTGGTTCAGGACGCAGGAAACCCTGTACCGTCGGACCATCATGAAATACCCCATTCAAGTACCGGACAGCCATCGACAATCCGTGTGAATGACCCCGCGCTACTATATCCAGAAGTGCTCGAGGCACCCCGAAAACATAAGCAGAAAACAAAACATGTTACAGAGCCACCAACCGCATCCTGCGCCGTGGGTGCAACAGCCACGATGACTCGTGAAGAGTATGATCGCGAGATTGACCAGCTCGCTGATGGTAAGCAACCATCCGTAGAACCGCTCATTATACGTATGTCCCACACTATGCAACTGTCAGCGCCATGTGTAACGGGGCCTGCTAATGCTTCTGGGGCAGGACCCTCAGGACCCTCTAATTTGGGTGACATATCTCATGTCTGTGTATCTAACTCTGTTAATGTTAAGAAACGGTCAAAGAGGTCGCGGCCGGCTGATGTTAAGGGGTGTAAAGAGCTTAAGGTGTGTAAAAAGCCACGGATTCATGCGCCAGCTACAGATCTGCAGCATGAATCCCGCAGCTGGGGCCCCGTTGAAATGCTTGTATTTCAGGAACACATCGTCCGCTACTTACGCTACAAACGCTGGGTCCCCAAAATAATGTTTTTTTGCGATACTTTTGAAAAATTATTATCAACACAAAGCCCAACACAGGCTAATAAGTCCGAACTATACGCACTTCGGAGCCTGTTGCTGGATGGCGAGATAACAACTACAGCGACCCCATTATGACTAGATATGGTCGGCTACAGCATGCATAAACCACCTAAACTAACACTACCCAGGTATAATAGGGCTAGAGTTATAAAGAGGGCTCTAAAATTGTTGGTCAGCGCTAGACGGGCGCTATGCTCTAGGAGCCGTCGTGGTGACATGTGTCCTGCAATGCCTCTACAGTCACCACAGACGTCGTCACAAGAGTCAGAACAACACTCACATAGTCCAGGCAGCTCTGCAGATGCCGCACATGCATCTACACAAAATTCACAAGCCGCAGGCGCTGACGCTGCTGGTAATGTGCGGCGCCCCGATCATACAGTATTTTTGCAACACATCCATCATCATGAAAGAGCCCTCCGCAATTTCAATGGTCATATACATACAGATCATTTTAGATTTGTAAATTTGGAGCGTGTACGATCATTTGAAGAGGGCTTGAATATTGTTCATGAAGGCATTCAGGCATTACTGGATAGAATCATCAGGGACATTGAACCTGGCGACTTTGTACAGTTAAGGTTTGATGCCGGCGATACTTTAGACCCTATTTTCACTACAAAACAAACCCGTGAAGATTTTAATTCCGAATCTTTTTTAAATGCTGTTGCCAGCGCACTTCAAAGTAACAATGAATGCATATCATCCAATTCGCTAAAGCTAGTCGTCACCATCATTAAAAACCGACGCGGTGGTGTAAAACAAAAAAGGCGCTTGAAATCTATAGCGAGCAGTCAGATCATTAAACAAAAGAGACAATGGCTGCATGATTTTAACAATTACACGACAAATCTGTGTTTGGCTACTAGTGTGTGCGCCCTGATGGACGACACGGATGTCACTGATGGTGTTTTACTGAGCCGCTCTAAAAACATACACGCAGCACTGGGCATCCCTCATGATCAATTAGTGAGTTTTAGCGACATCCCTGCATTTGAAAAATATTTGCGGGTCACCATTAAAGTACTGTACTATAGTCAGGGCGATTGGCGTTACTTTCAGAGCGGTAATACACCTAATGGCAAAACAGTATTCATATTGTTCCATGATAATCACTACTACGGGATCAAAAATATGAAGGGTTTTATCGGTGCTGATTACTTTTGTGAGCTCTGCAATTCAGTGTTTGACCACAAAAACAAACACGCCTGCCAGTATTTTTGTAAAACCTGTCAGAGAGAGAATTGTGAAGAAAGCGGGCCCGACCAGCAACCCAGATGTCCTGTTTGCAGAGTTTATTGCCGCTCGAGCGTGTGCTTAGATTATCACAAACAATTGGGATTAGACGACCCGGCATTCTGCAGACTTAAAACATTTTGTGATAAATGCAACCGTTTTGTCCCCAGAAATAGCGAAACAGAGCATAAATGTAATGGTTTGCGCTGTCCTGTATGTCGCAGACATATAAATAAATTCGATGCCCATCTTTGTTACATGCGGAAGTATGTAGCACAGGATGAGTCAGATTGTTATATCTTTTATGATTTTGAATGTATGCAGGAGACAGGCACACACGTCCCGAATTACATTTATGCTACAACGCTGTATGGCCACCCCTCCTGGGAGTTTGAGGGTGATACCTGTACACATGACTTTGTACAGTTCTTTACAAGCGGTAAATTTTCAGATCATACATTTATTGCCCACAATGGTGGAAGATATGATGCATACTTTATTGTTAAGGAACTGATTTCTGAAAAACTACAAGTACAGTTGATAACCCAAGGTGGCCGTCTCTTGTGTGTGTCGCTACCCGATTTGTCTATAAGGTTCATAGACTCTCTAAATTTTATCCCCATGAAACTCAGTAAATTACCACAGGCCATGGGCTTTTCAGGCGGCAAAGGACATTTTCCACACTTTTTCAATACCAGAGAAAACCAAAACTATGTAGGCCCCATACCTGATGTAAAATATTATGGGGTGGAGTACATGTCACCTGGTGAGAAGGTAGAGTTCCTGGAGTGGTATGAGACACAGGTAAATACAACTTTTGACTTCAAGGCCGAGCTAAAATCTTATTGCAAACAAGATGTTGAAATTTTGAGACACGCCTGCGAGATCTATAGAGAGCGTATTATGCAGATGACTCAGAAAAATGTTAAAAAATACTGTAAGCGTCAAAAGCAAAGGATTGTAGTGAGCAGATGTGTTGATCCTTTTCAGCTCATCACCCTGGCCTCGGTGTGTATGACAATGTATCGGTTTAAATTTCTTCCAAAAAAGACAATCGCCATTTTACCTGGTGATAATTATCACAAGGCAAAAAAGCGCTACTCGACACCCGCTATACAGTGACTCATGTATGTAGCCCACTCTGAGAACATCGACATACAGCATGCTTTGAGAGGCGGTGAAAAACAGGTCGGGAAGTATTTTCTAGATGGCTATGCCTATGTTAGCGGCCAGCACATAGCCTTTGAATTTCAGGGGTGTTTTTACCACGGCTGTCCCGTGTGCTATAATGAAAATGACACAAAAGTGCGTTTATACAAAGCGCCGACTATTAGACGATTAGACGATTTCACAACATTACCTTTTGGGTATTAGTCGAGTATTGTGATGGATACGCGTCTGCAGCACCCTTTCTCTTGCATTCTAGCAGGCCCGTCTAATTCTGGAAAGAGCTATTTTGTAAAACAGCTGCTATATAATATTGAAGCTAATTTTTCTCAGAAACCTGATAATATTGTATGGTTTTATTCGTGTTGGCAAAAACTATATGATGAAATCTCTCTCTCTTTTCCCCACGCCAGATTTGTGGAGGGTCTGCCGAATACATTCGTAGATGACGAATTATTCCCACCGGAGAAGGTGAATTTGGCGATTGTTGATGATCTCATGGAGAGTGCTAGTGAGAATTGTGAGATAGAAAAAGCCTTTACCAAGTATGTGCACCACAGAAATCTCAGCATTTTCTACCTGGTGCAAAACATATTTTGTCAGGGCAAGAAAAGCCGTACGATAAATTTAAACACAAAGTACATGGTGCTTTTTAACAACCCCCGAGATAAATTACAAATTTTAACTCTAGCTCGTCAGATGTATCCCGGAAAAACACGTTTTTTCCTAGAAGCTTTTGAGGATGCCACGCGGGATCCTTACGGGTATTTGCTTGTAGATTTGAGAGCTAATACTCCTGAGGATCTGCGTTTAAGGACTGGGTTGTTTCCACCCGCGTTGCCCGCTGTCTATGTTCAGAAGAAAAACACTTCTAAAAAGTGAATTTTACCCGGTATCAGACATTCTACGCTGTGGTCGTTGTGATGTAAAGATGTCTGAGAGGCTCCGGCGTAACTGGGCTCTCTTAAAAACCCTAGTGAAAGCAACCCCCGCTGTCAGAAAGTCTATTTTGCGCGATGCAAGCAATGATTTAATTACAGCCATAGGCGAGATTGCTTTAAATATCTTAAAAGGCAGGATTCCGCTGAAAGAGCGCCAGAAAGGTATATTAAAGAAGTGGCGTAAAGCTATAAGAACCCTGAGCGACAGGTCTCAGCCCATAAAGAAAAAGAAGCGCCTACTAAAACAGGCCGGCGGGTTTATCGGTCCTCTTTTAGCTTTTGCAATCCCAATAATAACAAGCCTGATCGCCGGAAGATAATGGAGCATGCAACGAAAATGTATCTAGTCCCCAAACAGGAGCTAGACAAACTAAGACCCGGTACTACAGATAACATACGCGACAGTGTTATTCGGCGCCTTGATGGTGAGATTAGCGACATTTTACAGCGTCGTGACATTCCCGATGATGTGAAAATTAAAATGTATAGCTCTGTGCTACAACGCTACTTGGTACATGCGTGCCACAGCTCAAAAGAAGTAACGGCTTTAAATCTCGTTAGCCCTCCTGATCCTGGTCAGCAGCAATTGCCAAATACCGACTCTGATAAAAATCATACCGACTCTGATAAAAATCATGAGATCGCTGAAATTGTCAGCCATATAAACCAGAGATATAAAAAGAATGCTGAATTTTTACTAAACAGGCTGCTGCAGAATAATAATGTCACAGCATGGAATAATAATGCTGAATTTATTTTCAAAGGATCCGTAATACCAGGGTCTAACTTACTGGATTTGGTACGTAGTACAACACAGAGCCATGCTCTGAACAGTAGAAATTTACCACCGGGTTGGGATTCATTTATGCAGGCTATGGCCGAACTAAATATGCCGTCTACAGTTGTGGGTAACACCGCTACTAGGAAGCTTTTAGATGAATTAAAAATTACCAACAGTGAGACACGCTCTGTATCTACACCGCTGAAGTTAGCGGCGGTTCCCCGTACAATTCAATCTTTACATTCCCCGTCATTAGGTACCACACGTGGAACTCTGCTACCTAAAAAAAGGTCTCTACCGATGCTGCAAACCATGTGGCTCACGATGTAAAGAATGTACTGGCTAAAATGCTGTACTCGCCTTGTAACTCTATATTAATTATTTTGTAAGAAGTGTAATGATGAATGTTCATTGTACTATTTTAATGTTTTTACTTTTTATATTCTGTATGAATTTTTATAGTATTGAAATGTCTTTGAGATGCTGTTTTATTGTGAGAAATAAATCTTTTTAAATTTTTTACAATATCGTGTCTTTGGTTTTACTTGTGTTGTAACATTGGGTCATATTATAACTTGTGTTGTGACATTGGTGCATATCGCTTCTGTGTATATAAGGCAGCCACAAGGAGAAAATCTGCTACACTGTGAATAAACACAGCTTACAATGCCCCACAGATAACAGCTAAATAACTTCTCAGATGCCATCTTCAGGACACAAAAAAGAGAAAGCAAATATCAAACATTCGGCGTTATAAAATCCAATGCCTGGGCACATGACCCGCAATAACCTTCAGGTACAATACATGTACAAACAGAAAAGCTGCCTCTTCTGCTTGTGAAAATAAACATTTATTGGGTACGCAAATACAACAACAATTGACCTAGGTGTTATGAACCTCTGAACCGCAGTTAACCTAAACATTTAGGTAATGTTCACCATTTAGTTAGTGTTCACCATTTACAAAAACAAATAGACAGCTTTAAGTTCTCCACTATATGAATACACTGCAAATACCCACAGCAGATTCTCTGTTTGTGAAAATAAACATTTAGTTAATGTTCACCATAGTGTTCAGTAGAGACACATATAAACAGCTTTAAGTTCTCCACTATATGAATACACTGTGAATAAAACAAAAGCTTACAGAATCAAACTCGGGGATACGTATAAAATCTATTATAAAACAAATGAGAAAGGTGTTATAAACCACGTGTAAAATAAATACACGACTAGGCTATAATTATAAACATGTGTTATTCCACAAAATACGGGAATAATATCAAAACTACAACAAATTAAACTATATTAAACTATATCAAAAGGGGGAATCAAACAAGGAGGGACAGCTGGATACCAGCCGTCAGACAAGGGGAGGGGAGGGGTTACACACTTTGATACACTTTGATAGGGGCGGGGCACCTGTCAGATTGAGTTTGACGAAACCACCCGATGCTACACTACTCGTATACTACCTGTCTGCGATAGTCCAATTAATAACGAGTGTCCCACGACGATCTTCCCTATAGAACAGTGACATCGGGTGATGTCACTGCTCTATAGGACCCTCAGTGACACACTCACAGGAAACAATGGCTCCTGCAGTGCATCACTGAGAGATTACTATAGTTCAGAGTCTCACTTTATGGCAAAAGCTGCGTGGGAACTTTCTCACACAGCAATGCCAAAAGTGAGACTAGGGACTATTTTTTTACAGCTGCGTAGGAATACAGTGTGGAAGGATACCTTCCTCCTGTCATTGTATTCCTGGAGCCCCTAGAGAGCGGTCGCATCATCTGAAGCTGCCGTTCTCCACGGGAGATCATCATGGGACACTCGTGGATTTCTGCGGATCAGGGAGTATAGTGTTCGTTTGTTATTTTCATATTTTTTACAGATGACACTGGCTTCAGGGAACAAAGTGACAATTGATGGTGAGTATGTACTCTATGTTATATGTACTGTATATCTGTATGTATGTATTATATGTAATGTATGAATGTATTGTATATAGTATGTATGTTGTATGTATTATGTATGTATGTAGGATGTATGTAGTATGTATGTATGTAGTATGTATGTAGTATATATGTATGTAGTATATATGTAGTATGTATGTGTGTATGTAGTATGTATGTTGTATGTATGTAGTATGTATGTAATATGTTGTATGTATGTAGTATGTATGTAGTATATATGTATGTAGTATATATGTAGTATGTTGTATGTATGTTGTATGTACGTATGTATGTAGTATGCATGTTGTATGTATGTAGCATATATGTAGTATGTATGTATGTTGTATGTATGTAGTATGTAGTATGTAGTATGTATGTAGTATGTATGCTGTATGTATGTAGTATGTTGCATGTGGTATATATGTATGTATGTACGTATGTACAGTAGTATGTATGTTGTATGTATGAAGTATGTAGTATGTATGTTGCATGTATGTAGTATGTATGTATGTAGTATGTATGTAGTATGTTGTATGTATGTAGTCTGTATGTAGTATGTATGTTGTATTGATGTTGTATGTATGTAGTATGTATGTTTGTGTTTGTTTTTTTTATATTCAACACATTAGCCAGATGATGGGACTACTACTGTCCCATCATTGGCTAATGTGTCAATCACTGTCACTGTAGCAGGCATAGCCCGATGGGACTTATAGTCCCATCGGACGATGCCTGCACACACCCGCACAGAGCCCCGAGTGTTGTGAATTCTGTGGCCAAGCTCCCTCCTGTGGTCGTGAGTGGTACTTCGGCTGGTTCTGTCTATGAGCTTCCTTTGGTGGATGAGAGTGGTACTGCGGCTTCTGAGTTTCCTTCCTCAGGTGATGAGGTTAAGTCGTTAGGTGCTGCTCTATTTAACTCCACCTAGTGCTTTGATCCTGGCCTCCAGTCAACGTTCTAGTATTGGTCTTGCCTTCTCCTGGATCGTTCCTGTGGCCTGTCTATCCTGCATAAGCTAAGTTTTGCTTGTGTTATTTTTGTTTGCTATTTTTTCTGTCCAGCTTGCTATGTTGGTTTTTCTTGCTTGCTGGAAGCTCTGGGACGCAGAGGGAGCACCTCCATACCGTTAGTCGGTGCGGAGGGTCTTTTTGCCCCCTCTGCGTGGTTGTTTGTAGGGTTTTGTGTTGACCGGAAAGCAATCTTTCCTATCTTCGGTCTGTTCAGTAAGTTAGGCCTCACTTTGCTAAATCTATTTCATCTCTGCGTTTGTATTTTCATCTCAACTCACAGTCATTATATGTGGGGGGCTTCCTTTTCCTTTGTGATATTTCTCTGAGGCAAGGTAGGCTTATTTTTCTTTCTTAGGGCTAGCTAGTTTTGCAGGCTGTGCTCGAGGCGCATAGGTCTGGTCAGGAGCGCTCCACGGCTACCTTTAGTGTGGTTGGATAGGATTAGGGATCGCGGTCAGCAGAGTGCCCACGTCTCAGAGCTCGTCCTGTTATGAAAGGCAATTCAGTATCACAATGGACATGGAGGTCAGAGCACATACAGTGATCTGACAATAACCCAAAATAATAGAACGAGCTCTGAGACGTGGGAACTCTGCAGACCGCAATCCCTGATCCTCTCCAAACACAACTAGAGGCAGCCATGGATTGCGCCTAACGCTACCTATGCAACTCGGCACAGCCTGAGAAACTAACTAGCCTGAAGATAGAAAAAATAAGCCTACCTTGCCTCAGAGAAATACCCCAAAGGAAAAGGCAGCCCCCCACATATAATGACTGTGAGTAAGATGAAAAGACAAACGTAGGGATGAAATAGATTCAGCAAAGTGAGGCCCGATATTCTAGACAGAACGAGGATAGGAAAGATAACTTTGCGGTCTACACAAAACCCTAAAGAAAACCACGCAAAGGGGCAAAAAGACCCTCCGTACCGAACTAACGGCACGGAGGTACACCCCTTGCGTCCCAGAGCTTCCAGCAAAACAAATAAACAAGCTGGACAGAAAAAATAGCAACAAATAGCAAAGAAGCACTTAGCTATGCAGAGCAGCAGGCCACAGGAATGATCCAGAGAAACACAAGTCCAACACTGGAACATTGACAGGAAGCATGAATCAAAGCATTAGGTGGGGTTAAGTAGAGAAGCACCTAACGACCTCACCAGATCACCTGAGGAAGGAAACTCAGAAGCAGCAGTACCAGTTTCCTCCAGAAACGGAAGCTCCCAGAGAGAATCAGCCGAAGTACCACTTGTGACCACAGGAGGGAGCTCTGCCACAGAATTCACAACAGTACCCCCCCCCCTTGAGGAGGGGTCACCGAACCCTCACCAGAGCCCCCAGGCCGACCAGGATGAGCCACATGAAAGGCACAAACAAGATCGGGAGCATGGACATCAGAGGCAAAAACCCAGGAATTATCCTCCTGAGCATAACCCTTCCATGTAACCAGATACTGGAGTTTCCGTCTTGAAACACGAGAATCCAAAATCTTCTCCACAATATACTCTTATTCCCCCTCCACCAAAACCGGGGCAGGAGGGTCAACAGATGGAACCATAGGTGCCACGTATCTCCGCAACAATGACCTATGGAATACGTTATGTATGGAAAAAGAATCTGGGAGGGTCAGACGAAAAGACACAGGATTAATAACCTCAGAAATCCTATAAGGACCAATGAAACGAGGTTTAAACTTTGGAGAGGAAACCTTCATAGGAATATGACGAGAAGATAACCAAACCAGATCCCCAACACGAAGTCGGGGACCCACACGGCGTCTGCGATTAGCGAAACGTTGAGCCTTCTCCTGGGACAAGGTCAAATTGTCCACTACATGAGTCCAAATCTGCTGCAACCTGTCCACCACAGTATCCACACCAGGACAGTCCGAAGACTCAACCTGTCCTGAAGAGAAACGAGGATGGAACCCAGAATTGCAGAAAAATGGCGAAACCAAGGTAGCCGAGCTGGCCCGATTATTAAGGGCGAACTCAGCCAAAGGCAAAAAGGACACCCAGTCATCCTGATCGGCAGAAACAAGGCATCTCAGATAGGTTTCCAAGGTCTGATTGGTTCGTTCGGTCTGGCCATTAGTCTGAGGATGAAAAGCCGAGGAAAAAGACAAGTCAATGCCCATCCTATCACAAAAGGCTCGCCACAACCTCGAAACAAACTGGGAACCTCTGTCAGAAACGATATTCTCTGGAATGCCATGCAAACGAACCACATGCTGGAAGAACAATGGCACCAAATCAGAGGAGGAAGGCAACTTGGACAAGGGTACCAGATGGACCATCTTAGAAAAGCGATCACAGACCACCCAAATGACTGACATCTTTTGAGAGACGGGAAGATCTGAAATAAAATCCATAGAGATATGTGTCCAAGGTCTCTTAGGGACCGGCAAGGGCAAAAGCAACCCACTGGCACGAGAAAAGCAGGGCTTAGCCCGAGCACAAATCCCACAGGACTGCACAAAAGAACGCACATCCCGCGACAGAGATGGCCACCAAAAGGATCTAGCCACTAACTCTCTGGTACCAAAGATTCCAGGATGACCAGCCAACACCGAACAATGAACCTCAGAGATCACTTTATTTGTCCACCTATCCGGGACAAACAGTTTCTCCGCTGGACAACGATCAGGTTTATTAGCCTGAAATTTTTGCAGCACCCGCCGCAAATCAGGGGAGATGGCAGACACAATTACTCCTTCCTTGAGGATACCCGCCGGCTCAGATAAACCCGGAGAGTCGGGCACAAAACTCCTAGACAGAGCATCCGCCTTCACATTTTTAGAGCCCGGAAGGTACGAAATCACAAAGTCAAAACGGGCGAAAAACAGCGACCAACGAGCCTGTCTAGGATTCAAACGCTTAGCAGACTCGAGATAAGTCAGGTTCTTATGATCAGTCAATACCACCACGCGATGCTTAGCTCCTTCAAGCCAATGACGCCACTCCTCGAATGCTCACTTCATGGCCAGCAACTCTCGGTTGCCCACATCATAATTCTGCTCAGCAGGCGAAAACTTCCTGGAAAAAAAAGCGCATGGTTTCATCACTGAACAATCAGAACCTCTCTGCGACAAAACAGCCCCTGCTCCAATCTCAGAAGCATCAACCTCGACCTGGAACGGAAGAGAAACATCAGGTTGACACAACACAGGGGCAGAAGAAAAACGACGCTTCAACTCTTGAAAAGCTTCCACAGCAGCAGAAGACCAATTGACCAAATCAGCACCCTTCTTGGTCAAATCGGTCAATGGTTTGGCAATACTAGAAAAATTGCAGATGAAGCGACGATAAAAATTAGCAAAGCCCAGGAACTTTTGCAGACTTTTCAGAGATGTCGGCTGAGTCCAATCATGGATGGCTTGGACCTTAACAGGATCCATCTCGATAGTAGAAGGGGAAAAGATGAACCCCAAAAATGAAACCTTATGCACACCAAAGAGACACTTTGATCCCTTCACAAACAAAGAATTAGCACGCAGGACCTGAAAAACCGTTCTGACCTGTTTCACATGAGACTCCCAATCATCCGAGAAGATCAAAATGTCATCCAAGTACACAATCAGGAATTTATCCAGGTACTCTCGGAAGATGTCATGCATAAAGGACTGAAACACTGATGGAGCATTGGCAAGTCCGAATGGCATCACTAGATACTCAAAATGACCCTCGGGCGTATTAAATGCAGTTTTCCATTCATCGCCTCGCCTGATTCGCACCAGATTATACGCACCACGAAGATCAATCTTGGTGAACCAACTAGCCCCCTTAATCCGAGCAAACAAATCAGATAACAAAGGCAAGGGGTACTGAAATTTAACAGTGATCTTATTAAGAAGGCGATAATCTATACAAGGTCTCAGCGAACCATCCTTTTTGGCTACAAAAAAGAACCCTGCTCCTAATGGCGACGATGACGGGCGAATATGCCCCTTCTCCAGGGATTCCTTCACATAACTGCGCATAGCGGTGTGCTCAGGCACGGATAAATTAAACAGTCGACCTTTTGGGAATTTACCACCAGGAATCAAATTGATAGCACAATCACAATCCCTATGCGGAGGTAGGGTATCGGACTTGGGCTCATCAAATACATCCCGGTAATCAGACAAGAACTCTGGAACCTCAGAAGGGGTGGATGACGAAATTGACAAAAATGGAACATCACCATGTACCCCGTGACAACCCCAGCTGGATACCGACATGGATCATGCAGATTATGCAACACCAGAAAGCGAATATCCTCCTGATGTGCAGGAGCCATGCACATGGTCAGCTGGGTCCAGTATTGAGGCTTATTCTTGGCCAAAGGCGTAGCATCAATACCTCTCAATGGAATAGGACACTGCAAGGGCTCCAAGAAAACCCCACAACGCTTAGCATATTCCAAGTCCATCAAATTCAGAGCAGCGCCTGAATCCACAAACGCCATGACAGAATATGATGACAAAGAGCAGATCAAGGTAACGGACAGAAGAAATTTTGACTGTACCGTACCAATGGTGGCAGACCTAGCGAACCGCTTAGTGCGCTTAGGACAATCAGAGATAGAATGAGTGGAACCACCACAGTAGAAACACAGCCCATTCAGACGTCTGTGTTCTTGCCGTTCAACTCTGGTCAAAGTCCTATCGCACTGCATAGGCTAAGGTTTAAGCTCAGGTAATACCGCCAAATGGTGCACAGATTTACGCTCACGCAAGCGTCGACCGATCTGAATAGCCAAAGACATAGACTCATTCAAACCAGCAGGCATAGGAAATTGTTATGTCTGCTAATGAAAGGTGTAATGAAGGCAATCCAGAGACACAGTGTGCCTAGCGATCAGAGCGCACACAGTGATCTGACAAATACCCAAAAACAAAAGAACGAGCTCTGAGACGTGGAAACTCTGTAGACTGCACACCTGATCCTATCCTAAACACAACTAAAAGTGGCTGTGGATTGCGCCTAACCACTACCTATGCAACTCGGCACAGCCTAAGTAACTAGCTAGCCTGAAGATAGAAAAATAGGCCTGACTTGCCCCCAGAGAAATACCCCAAAGGAAAAGGCAGCCCCCCACATATAATGACTGTGAGTAAGATGAAAAGACAAAACGTAGGGATGAAATAGATTCAGCAAAGTGGGGCCCGATATTCTTAGACAGAGCGAGGACAGTAAGCGAACTTTGCAGTCTACAAAAAACCCTAAAGCAAAACCCACGCAAAGGGGGACAAAAAAGACCCACCGTGCCGGACTAACGGCACGGCGGTACACCCTTTGCGTCTCAGAGCTTCCAGCAAAACAAAAGACAAGCTGGACAGAAAAAAGGCAACAAAATAGCAAAAAAGCACTTAGCTATACAGAGCAGCAGGTCACAGGAACAATCAGGAGAAGCTCAGATCCAACACTGGAACATTGACTAGGAGCAAGGATAGCAGCATCAGGTGGAGTTAAGTAACGAAGCAGCTAACGAGCTCACCAGAACACCTGAGGAAGGAAGCTCAGAAGCTGCAGTACCACTTGTGACCACAGGAGTGAATTCAGCCACAGAATTCACAACAGGAAATCCCACCATGACATCCTTAAGGGCTTCAGAGAGACCCTTTCTGAACATAGCTGCCAGCGCAGATTCATTCCATTGAGTGAGCACTGACCATTTTCTAAATTTCTGGCAATATACTTCTATCTCATCCTGACCCTGACAAAGAGCCAGCAAATTCTTTTCTGCTTGATCCACTGAATTAGGCTCATCGTACAGCAATCCGAGCGCCAGGAAAAACGCATTGATATTACTTAATGCAGGATCTCCTGGCGCAAGAGAAAATGCCCAGTCCTGAGGGTCGCCGCGCAAAAAAAGAAATAATAATCAAAACCTGTTGAACTGGATCACCAGAGGAACGAGGTTTCAAGGCCAGAAATAACTTACAATTATTTTTGAAACTCAGAAACTTAGTTCTATCTCCAAAAAACAAATCAGGAATAGGAATTCTTGGTTCTAACATAGATTTCTGATCAATAGTGTCTTGAATCTTTTGTACTCTTGCCGAGAGCTGATCCACAAATGAAGACAGACTTCTAATGTCCATCGCTACACCTGTGTACTGAACCACCCAAATGTCTAGGGGAAAAAAAAGACAAAACACAAAGCCAAGAAAAAAAAATGGTCTCAGAACTTCTTTTTTCCCTCTATTGAGAATCATTAGTACTTTTGGCTTCCTGTTCTGTTATGAAAGGCAATTCAGTATCACAATGGACATGGAGGTCAGAGCACATACAGTGATCTGACAATAACCCAAAATAATAGAACGAGCTCTGAGACGTGGGAACTCTGCAGACCGCAATCCCTGATCCTCTCCAAACACAACTAGAGGCAGCCGTGGATTGCGCCTAACGCTACCTATGCAACTCGGCACAGCCTGAGAAACTAACTAGCCTGAAGATAGAAAAAATAAGCCTACCTTGCCTCAGAGAAATACCCCAAAGGAAAAGGCAGCCCCCCACATATAATGACTGTGAGTAAGATGAAAAGACAAACGTAGGGATGAAATAGATTCAGCAAAGTGAGGCCCGATATTCTAGACAGAACGAGGATAGGAAAGATAACTTTGCGGTCTACACAAAACCCTAAAGAAAACCACGCAAAGGGGCAAAAAGACCCTCCGTACCGAACTAACGGCACGGAGGTACACCCTTTGCGTCCCAGAGCTTCCAGCAAAACAAATAAACAAGCTGGACAGAAAAAATAGCAACAAATAGCAAAGAAGCACTTAGCTATGCAGAGCAGCAGGCTACAGGAATGATCCAGAGAAACACAAGTCCAACACTGGAACATTGACAGGAAGCATGAATCAAAGCATTAGGTGGGGTTAAGTAGAGAAGCACCTAACGATCTCACCAGATCACCTGAGGAAGGAAACTCAGAAGCAGCAGTACCAGTTTCCTCCACAAACGGAAGCTCCCAGAGAGAATCAGCCGAAGTACCACTTGTGACCACAGGAGGGAGCTCTGCCACAGAATTCACAACATCGTCCTATGTTTTTGGTAATTGTCAGGTCACTTTGTGTGCTCTGAACTTCAAGGTCCATTGTGGTTCTGAATTACCTGTTCACAACACCCGAGAGACCCGTACAGGCCCCCGGCAGCACGCACAGACCCCCGATAGGCCCGTACAGATCCCCGGCAGGCCCGCACAGACCCCGAGAGGCCCGTACAGACCCCCGGCAGGCCCGCACAGACCCCGAGAGGCCCGTACAGACCCCCGGCAGCATGCACAGACTCCCGAGAGGCCCGTACAGACCCCCGGGAGGCCTGCACAGACCCCCGAGAGGTCCGCACAGACACGGCCCGCACACACAGACACGCAGTTTTCGCCACGCACCGCCCACCACCGACATCATTTCAGCAGCCAATCACAGCCATGCCATTAGTTAACATGGATAACATGCCTAACAGGATGTGCCCACACTTCTTAGGATCCTCATTGGCTGAAGTGAATAAAACTGGCTCATTGCATTAAGGGAACTTCCGATTCCGGTATTCGATATTGTAAAAATTTCGGAACTCAGTATCGGAACTCCGATACAGCGAATATCGGCCGATACCCGATATTTGCAGTATCGGAATGCTCAACACTAGTGCTGAGGTAAGAGGAGGTTGCTCGCACTGCTGTCTATCCTGTCTGATCTAATCATACAGATACCAGGAGTGCTGAGGTAAGAGGAGGAGGCAGCTCCCACTATCGCTCACCATGTCTTTCTGATCTAATACTGGAGATACCAGCATTCCTGAGAAAATATATTTGGTGAGTACACTAGAGACACATTTTTCATTTTATGTAGGTTGTCATGCACATAATTTACAATATTAACAACTTTATTAGTAAAGTGTATCTTTGAATGGACATGTTTGCCTATTTTAAGACCTTTTAGAAATATCTACAATTGCTGTAATAGCACAGATAAATCTGTTCCAGAATAAAATTAGATCTGTTCTGCTTTACTTGTAATGAATCAAATTAAATCCAACAGTCAAACATTTATATAGACATTTTAAATACAATTTATATACACTTAGTTGACTTTTTTGTTTTGATTAATCTCAGGAATATTTCTAATCTACTAATCACTAATTGCCACCCATCATGAAAAATTACTAAACTAACATCTCTGAATATGGTGAAAATCCTTCCTATAATCTATCAATCTTTACAATGCAAATAGATCATTAACTTTTACAGGTAAGAAGAGCCTGGGGTCAGGAACATGCTTTACCCTGTGCTAAATAATCTTCATGTTATATATAAAATTATAACATTGAGCCATAAGTAATTTTTTTCATGAATATTTTACCCCTCTAATCTGCAGAAAAAAATTACATTTTTTGTGTGGAAGATCAAAACTATATCCATGAGATCTCCTGTTTATATTATGCTCCATTCCAAGCCTATGTTGTCAATCCGGCTAAAAAATCCCTGCGCTACCTGTGCCATTCTTTCAGTAAAGTATTCATTCAGTAAAATGATAGACACTACCGAAGTCAATCTGGTTTGCGTAGAGCCAATGGTGTCCAGCTTGTAGGGGATCTGTTTAAAGACCTTATTTTTGTATTTCTGTTCCTATAGAAGATAGCAACAGAGCCAAAATTTGAGCAAACAATCCACATCTAATATATCCCATGGGCATGTAGCCTAAAAGAAGAATGTGAAAGTGATACTCACTTTTCTGGAAGAAGCAAAAAACGAGAAATAAACTTTTCCAGATCATTTTCCCTGGAGCTCCAGCTGACAACCACTCCAAGTTGCTTGCAAGAAAGAGACTGATCTATTGTAGGCATCTCCTCTTATGAAAAGGTGTTTGGTGATCATGACTGCTCCCTGCTGGCAAGGTTCCACATCCAGGAGTGTTTGACTAAAGGGCAAAGGGGCTGGCAGATGGAAAACACTAGGGAAAAATGTCTGAAGTCATCACAGTTTTCCACACGTAGAGCAACCGTTTCATAACTCCCTCAATAAAATGCTTGTAATAATTTACAGCACATATGCAAGAAAAACTTTCATGTCATGTAATTCGTCAACCAATTACACATATAATAAATACAGTATATATTTATATTATTGTAATATGTATGTTGTCGTTAAAAAAATTATATGCACAGTTCCAATCAAAGTAAAATAATACTGTGATTAAATTCCACAGAGAATCCGCAAGAAATTTATTTTACATTTGAAAAAAGTATGGAAACCAAAGAATCGAGGAGTCTGGATCTTGATTTAAAAGAAAATATTGGTGAGTAAAAGAATTTCCTTGTAGATTATTTTGTGTGCTTGTGTATATTGTGCTGTATTGACAGTTTGTTGTCAAATGCATTTAGCAAAAGGAAAATATCTTTTGTAGATAGGACAGTATTTTATATCAGAATTGGATCTGTGTTTTCTATGTGTAAGAGTATTGGAGCAAAGAGTTTAGACTTTTGGGAAGTTTGTAGTGTAAGGTCTAGTTTTTAGTTCGTTCACTTTGTAATTTGTTTTGTAAAGTATTTGCAGTTTGTTGCTGAAAATGGAGTTTGTGGAAAAGTTTGTGAAGAAGTACACCTCGGCTGTTTACCATGTCAGTGTCGATAAATCTTTGGAAGTCCAGTACAATGACTTGATAGCCCAACGTAAAATCTTTAATAATAAGTTGAATAGTAAAGTGCTGAGCAAGAATTTGAAAAAGGAAAAGTTAAGCAATGAAATTTCATTGTTGCTGAAGATGAAAGAGTTGACTGAATTGAAAGAAGCAAATTGGTGGAAGAAAAGGCTACAAGTGAAGGAGGACATAGACAAAATTAATGATTCTGTTATTGGAATTTCTGACAAAACAACTAGTAAAATACATGGTTTGCAATCAGATGTAAATGAATTAGCTGTGGGAAATAGACAGTTGGAAGAACAATTGAAGGAGTGTATACTTCCAATGCAGCTCAGGTTTATTATTTAGAACTGAAAAATAGTCAAATGGAGAAGTTAATTGCAACACTGGAGAGTCAACTGGATAAAGTTAATTGTCAATTGCTTTACAAAGAGCAATGTATCCAGTCTCGTACATCAAAGAAATGCAGCACTGAGACAGTCAATGTATGTACTCTTTCTAATAAGGGTACAATGGATGCCGTATATAGATCTCCATTGATTGATAATTCTCCATTGCTCACTATTTCTGAGAAGCTTCATCTGTGTCAACTTCTTGGTAAATTTGAGTCACATGTTTCTCCAGTCATTCTGTCCAATAGATTTGAACATGTTGTCCAACAGTATAATCTGAACAATAAAAATGCTTGGTCTCTATTACCAGTTTGGCTTCCAGAGCCAATTGCAGCCCAACTAAAAACAGAACAAATGGGTGATAGTTGTAATGGTGCAGAGATAAGAAGGAAGGAATTACAACACATCATAGGTGGACAAAATATTGGAGGTGAAAATGCCCTAGCAATGACCAGATTCAGGCAATATGATGATCCTTTGCTCTTTTATAATAATTATCTGTCCCTATATAGGACTGTTTACAACTGTCTAGAAATGTCTCAGGATGACATCCCTCAATGTCTATCCGCTATTTCATCCTTCTTCTCCGCTAGATTTCTGAAACTTAACATGGACAAAACAGAATTCATTGTCTTTCCACCATCTCAGACGACCCCCCCAACGAACCTATCCATTACAGTAAACGGCTGCCCACTCTCCCCAGTCACACAAGCTCGCTGTCTTGGGGTAATCCTTGACACTGATCTCTCCTACTGATCTCAAACCGCATATCCAAGCCCTTTCCACTTCCTGCCGCCTTCAGCTCAAAAATATTTCACGGATCCGTACATTCATAAACCAAGAATCTGCAAAAACCCTAGTCCATGCCCTCATCATCTCCCACCTCGACTACTGTAACCTCCAGCTCTATGGCCTCCCCTCTAACACTCTCGCACCCCTCCAATCTATTCTAAACTCTGCTGCCCGACTAATCCACCTGTCTGCCTGCTATTCCCCGGCCTCTCTCTTCTGTCAATCCCTTCACTGGCTCCCCATTACCCAGAGACTCCAGTACAAAAGCCTAACCATGACATACAAAGCCATCCACAACCTGTCTCCTCCATATATCTGTGACCTCGTCTCCCGGTACTTTCCTGCACGCAACCTCCAATCCTCACAAGATCTCCTTCTCTACTCCTCTCTTATCTCCTCTTCCCACAATCGCATACAAGATTTCTCTCGCGCATCACCCCTACTCTGGAACTCTCTACCACAACATATGAGACTCTCACCTACCATCGAAACCTTCAAAAAGAACCTGAAGATCTACCTGTTCTGGCAAGCCTACCACCTGCAGTAACCACCAATCGACCAAACCCCTGCACGACCAGCTCTATCCTCACCCATCCCTAGTAGATTGTGAGCCTTCATGGGCAGGGTCCTCTCTCCTCCTGTACCAGTTGTGACTTGTATTGTTCAAGATTATTGTACCTGTTTTTATTATGTATACCCTTCCTCACATGTAAAGCACCATGGAATAAATGGCGCTATAATAAATAATAATAATAATAATAAAAATGATGCTAATTTCCTATGTTCAATTGCAAATCATTGTAATGTAGATTACACCACAATAATGACTCTAAGGAATACTAGCTCCTATGAAAACTTTGTGAATATACTTAGGGACTGGTGTAATGAGTCTAAAAAGCAAGATGAACTGTCAGGAAATGTATCTGCTATATACAGACCCAGGAGGCGAGGATATGTTAGGTATTGTTATAAATGTGGTCAACCAGGACACATTAAACGGTATTGTAATACACCTAACATGTACTCAGAAGGAAAAAGTCATTCATTGCACCAAGAAATTGATAGTGTTGAGCAGGGGTGGGCAATTAATTTTGCCATGGGGCCGCATGAGAAATTTGGATGGTTTTAGAGGGCCAGACTAATATAATTAACTAATTTTTACCCAATACTGTAGTATACATATGCTATATTTTCATGAACAAACAGTATGTTAAACAATGCAGAGATTATCCAGGCCCCATAATGTCCAGATTTCATTAGTGCCCCCATAATGTCCAGATTTCATTTGTGCCCCCATAATGTCCAGATTTCATTCATTAGTGCCCCCATAATGTCCAGATTTCATTAGTGCAGATAATAACCCAGTGCACAAGTATAGAGGAGCAGATAACTCAGAGCACAAGTACAGAGGAGCAGATAACTCAGAGCACAAGTACTGAGGAGCATATAACCCAGAGCACAAGTACAGAGGAGCAGATAATAACCCAGAGCACAAGTACTGAGGAGCAGATAATAACCCAGAGCACAAGTACTGAGGAGCAGATAATAAGCCAGAGCACAAGTACAGAGGAGCAGATAACTCAGAGCACAAGTACTGAGGAGCAGATAACCCAGAGCACAAGTACAGAGGAGCAGATAACTCAGAGCACAAGTACTGAGGAGCAGATAACCCAGAGCACAAGTACAGAGGAGCAGATAATAACCCAGAGCACAAGTACTGAGGAGCAGATAACCCAGAGCACAAGTACAGAGGAGCAGATAACTCAGAGCACAAGTACAGGGGAGCAGATAACCCAGAGCACAAGTACAGAGGAGCAGATAATAACCCAGAGCACAAGTACTGAGGAGCAGATAATAACCCAGAGCACAAGTACTGAGGAGCAGATAACCCAGAGCACAAGTACTGAGGAGCAGATAACCCAGAGCACAAGTACAGAGGAGCAGATAACTCAGAGCACAAGTACTGAGGAGCAGATAACCCATAGCACAAGTACTGAGGAGCAGATAACCCAGAGCACAAGTACTGAGGAGCAGATAATAACCCAGAGCACAAGTACTGAGGAGCAGATAACCCAGAGCACAAGTACAGAGGAGCAGATAACTCAGAGCACAAGTACTGAGGAGCAGATAACCCAGAGCACAAGTACAGAGGAGCAGATAACTCAGAGCACAAGTACTGAGGAGCAGATAACCCAGAGCACAAGTACAGAGGAGCAGATAATAACCCAGAGCACAAGTACTGAGGAGCAGATAATAAGCCAGAGCACAAGTACAGAGGAGCAGATAACTCAGAGCACAAGTACTGAGGAGCAGATAACCCAGAGCACAAGTACTGAGGAGCAGATAACCCAGAGCACAAGTACAGAGGAGCAGATAACTCAGAGCACAAGTACTGAGGAGCAGATAACCCAGAGCACAAGTACTGAGGAGCAGATAACCCAGAGCCCAAGTACAGCGGAGCAGATGACCCAGTGCGCAAGTACTGAGGAGCAGATTACCCAGAGCCCTTACCACCGACCACCGGCACCGTCCGACTCCACAAGTGACCTCAGTACAGCGCTGCAGTGCCACACAGAACACCGGCGCAACGGAGCAGAGCAGCAGCATGTGTCACGCTGAGGGACGTCACCTGCTGCTGGCGCTTCCCTGATGCGGAAGTGCCAGCGGCGGTCAGCGCCTCTCAGCGGACAGGAGTTTGAATGCAGGGCGCACAGGCGCAGGCGTGGCTGAAGGGAAGGGGAGCCGAGCGGTGCCTCGGGCGGCAAGGGAAGGGGAGCCGAGCGGTGCCTGGGGAGGCGGGCGGCAAGGGAAGGGGAGCCGAGCGGTGCCTGGGGCGGTGGGCGGCAAGGGAAGGGGAGCCGAGCGGTGCCTGGGGTGGCGGGCGGCGGGCCGTTTACAACCGTCAGGCGGGCCGGATGCGGCCCGCGGGCCGCATCTTGCCCAGGTCTGGTGTTGAGGCTGAAGAGGAAAGTATCTCCTATAACACAGAGTTCAAAGAGACATGTGATGAGTGTTGTGAATTCAGCTTTTGGGCTCCCTCCGGTGGTTGTAGAGGGTAATGCAGTTGTGCCTGGATTGCAGGAGTGGACATGTGTATCTACTAATTGCAGGACTGACTGGGGTATATAGCTTTGCAGGATCCTTTAGTCGGTGCCAGTTGTCCATTGTTCTTGAAGGATTCACTTCCCTGCTGGTCTCTCCAGTTTGCTGTGTTTTTCTACAAAGATAAGTCCTGGCTTTGTTTTTGCTGTCCACCTGCAGTGGACCTTATAGTTCTGTGCATTTTCATGTTTTTGTCTTGTCCAGCTTGGTCTGTGAAGGATTTTTTGCAGCCTAGCTATTTCTCTGGAGATGCAGATATACCCCCCATGTCTTTAGTCAGATGTGGTGATCTGTATTTTCTGCGGTGGATATTTTCTAGTGTTTTTATACTGACCGCATAGTACTCTGTTCTATTCTTTCTTTTTAGCTAGTATGGCCTCCTATGCTAAAATCTGATTTCATATCTGCGTATGTTATTTCCCTCTCCTCTCACAGTCAGTATTTGTGGGGGGGCTATCTATCCTTTGGGGATTTTCTCTGAGGCAAGATAGGTTTCCTGTTTCTGTCTTTAGGGGTAGTTAGATCTTAGGCTGTGCCGAGGGGTCTAGGGAGTGTTAGGTACCCCCCACGGCTACTTTTAGTTGCGCTGCTAGGTTCAGGGTTTGCGGTCAGTACAGGGACCACCTTCTCCAGAGTACGTCTCATGCTGCTCCAAGGCCACCAGATCATAACATTACAACTGGCCAACAATGAGTTAATTGCATCTCAGAAGAAGGGTGGAAAGATTTTGAACCATTTTTTTTTCCTTAGCCTGTTTGGTCTGTTCCTCCCTCTTTACCTCTGGGTGGCTACGGAGTCTACTATTAACATGAATGTTCAGGAGTTAGTTTCTCGGGTGGATCAGCTTGCTGCTAGGGTACAGGGTATTTCAGATTTCATTGTTCAGACTCCTGCCTTAGAAACTAAGATTCCCACTCCTGATTTATTCTTTGGTGACAGATCCAAGTTTTTGAGTTTCAAAAATAACTGTAAACTGTTTTTTGCATTAAGACCCCGGTCTTCTGGTGATCCTATTCAGCAGGTTAAAATCATCATATCTCTGCTGCGTGGTGACCCACAGGATTGGGCATTTTCCCTGGAATCTGGCAATCCTGCTTTGCTTAATGTTGATTTGTTCTTTCAGGCATTGGGGTTGTTGTATGATGAGCCTAATTCTGTGGATCAGGCTGAGAAAATCTTGTTAGCCCTGTGTCAAGGTCAAGAGGCGGCAGAATTGTATTGCCAGAAATTTAGAAAATGGTCTGTACTGACTAAATGGAATGAAGATGCCTTGGCGGCAATTTTCAGAAAGGGTCTTTCTGAATCCGTTAAAGATGTTATGGTGGGGTTCCCCACGCCTGCTGGTCTGAGTGATTCTATGTCTCTGGCCATTCAGATTGATCGGCGCTTGCGGGAGCGCAGAATTGTGCACACTGTGGCGTTGTCCTCTGAGCGGAGCCCTGAGCCTATGCAGTGTGATAGGATTTTTGTCTAGAGCTGAACGTCAAACATTCAGGCGTCAGAATAGGTTGTGTTTTTACTGCGGCGATTCTGCTCATGTTATTTCTGATTGCCTTAAGCGTACTAAGAGAATCGCTAGTTCTGTTGCCATCAGTACTATACAACCTAAAATTCTGTTATCTGTGACCTTGATCTGCTCATTATCATCATTTTCTGTCATGGCATTTGTGGATTCAGGCGCCGCTCTGAACTTAATGGACTTAGAATTTGCCAGATGTTGTGGTTTTCCCTTGCAGCCTTTGCAGAACCCTATTCCTTTGAGGGGCATTGATGCTACACCATTGGCTAAAAATAAACCTCAGTTTTGGACACAGCTGACCATGCGCATGGCGCCAGCCCATCAGGAAGATTGTCGTTTTCTGGTGTTGCATAATTTGCATATGATATTTTGCTGGGTTTTCCATGGTTGCAGCTACATAATCCGGTGTTGGATTGGAAATCCATGTCTGTGACTAGTTGGGGTTGTCAGGGGGTTCATGATCAGGTTCCTTTGATGTCAAACTCCTCTTCCCCCTCTTCTGAAGTTCCTGAGTTTTTGTCTGACTTCCAGGATGTATTCGATGAGCCCAAATCCAGTTCCCTTCCACCGCATAGGGACTATGATTGTGCTATTGACTTGATTCCAGGTTGTAAGTTCCCTAAGGGTCGACTTTTCAACCTCTCTGTGCCTGAACATACCGCCATGCGGAGCTATATTAAGGAGTCTTTGGAGAAAGGGCATATTCGGCCATCTTCTTCACCGTTGGAAGCGGGGTTCTTATTTGTTACCAAGAAGGATGGCTCCTTGAGACCCTGTATTGATTATCGCCTCTTGAATAAGATCACGGTCAAATTTCAATACCCCTTGCCTTTGCTTACTGATTTGTTTGCTAGGATTAAGGGGGCTAGCTGGTTTACTAAGATTGACCTTCGAGGGGCATATAATCTTATTCGTATCAAACAGGGTGACGAATGGAAAACTGCATTTAATACGCCTGAAGGCCATTTTGAATACCTTGTGATGCCATTCGGACTCTCTAATGCCCCATCTGTGTTCCAATCCTTCATGCATGATATCTTTCGGAGTTATCTTGATAAATTCATGGTTGTATATTTGGATGATATTTTGATTTTTTCCAATGATTGGGAGTCTCATGTGAAACAGGTCAGGATGGTATTTCAGATCCTCCGTAATAATGCTCTATTTGTGAAGGGGTCAAAGTGCCTCTTTGGAGTGCAGAAGGTTTCTTTTTTGGGTTTCATTTTTTCTCCCTCATCTATAGAAATGGATCCGGTTAAGGTTCAGGCCATTCATGATTGGATTCAGCCCACATCTGTGAAGAGCCTTCAGAAATTCTTGGGCTTTGCTAATTTTTATTGTCGTTTCATTGCCAACTTCTCCAGTGTGGTTAAACCTCTGACCGATTTGACCAAGAAAGGCGCTGATGTGACAAATTGGTCCTCCGCGGCTGTTTCTGCCTTTCAGGAGCTTAAACGCCGATTTACTTCTGCCCCGGTGTTGCGTCAGCCGGATGTTTCTCTTCCATTTCAGGTTGAGGTTGACGCATCTGAGATTGGGGCAGGGGCCGTTTTGTCTCAGACGAATTCTGATGGTTCCTTGATGAAACTGTGTGCCTTCTTTTCTCGGAAGTTTTCACCTGCGGAACGCAATTATGATGTCGGCAATCGGGAGTTGTTGGCTATGAAGTGGGCATTTGAGGAGTGGCGACATTGGCTTGAGGGGGCCAAGCACCGTATTGTGGTCCTGACCGATCATAAGAATCTGATTTACCTCGAGTCTGCCAAACGGCTGAATCCTAGACAGGCTCGATGGTCCCTGTTTTTCTCCCGTTTTGATTTTATGGTCTCGTACATTCCTGGTACTAAGAATGTTAAGGCGGATGCCCTCTCTAGGAGTTTTTTTCCTGGTTCCCCTGGGGTTCTTGAGCCGGTCGGCATTTTGAAGGAAGGGGTGATTCTTTCTGCCATCTCCCCTGATTTGCGATGGGTTCTTCAGGAATTTCCTGTGGGCAAACTGTTTGTTCCTGATAGATGGACTAGTAAAGTGATTTCTGAGGTTCATTGTTCTGTGTTGGCTGGCCATCCTGGGATTTTTGGTACCAGAGATTTGGTTGGTAGGTCCTTTTGGTGGCCTTCTTTGTCACGGGATGTGCATTCTTTTGTGCAGTCCTGTGGGATTTGTGCACGGGCTAAGACTTGCTGTTCCCGCGCTAGTGGGTTGCTTTTGCCATTGCCGGTCCCTGAGAGACCTTGGACGCATATTTCTATGGATTTTATTTCCGATCTTCCTGTTTCCCAAAGAATGTCGGTTATCTGGGTTGTCTGTGACCGATTTTCTAAGATGGTTCATTTGGTGCCTTTGCCTAAATTGCCTTCTTCTTCTGATTTGGTTCCGTTGTTTTTTCAGCATGTGGTACGTTTGCATGGTATTCCGGAGAATATTGTGTCCGACAGAGGTTCCCAGTTTGTTTCTAGGTTTTGGCGGGCCTTTTGTGCCAAGCTGGGCATTGATTTGTCTTTTTCCTCTGCATTTCATCCTCAGACAAATGGCCAGACTGAGCAAACTAATCAGACCTTGGAGACCTATTTGAGATGCTTCGTGTCTGCTGATCAGGATGATTGGGTGGCTTTTTTGCCATTGGCCGAGTTTGCCCTTAATAATCGGGCTAGTTCAGCTACTTTGGTTTCGCCTTTTTTTTGTAATTTTGGTTTTCATCCTCGTTTTTCTTCTGGGCAGGTTGAGCCTTCTGACCTTCCTGGTGTGGATTCTGTGGTCGACAGGTTGCAGCAGATTTGGGCTTATGTGGTGGACAATTTGGTGCTGTCTCAGGAGGAGGCTCAGCGTTTTGCTAACCGTCGTCGGTGTCTTGGTTCCCGGCTTCGGGTTGGTGATCTGGTTTGGTTATCTTCCCGTCATGTTCCTATGAAGGTTTCTTCTCCTAAGTTTAAGCCTCGATTTATTGGTCCTTATAGGATTTCTGAGATTATTAATCCGGTGTCCTTTCGCCTGGCGCTTCCAGCCTCGTTTGCTATTAATAATGTCTTCCATAAATCTTTGTTGCGGAAATATGTGGAGCCCGTTGTTCCCTCTGTTGATCCTCCGGCCCCTGTATTGGTCGATGGGGAGTTGGAATATGTTGTTGAGAAGATTTTGGATTCTCATTTTTCGAGGTGGAAGCTTCAGTACCTTGTCAAGTGGAAGGGTTATGGCCAGGAGCATAATTCTTGGGTTTCTGCCTCTGATGTCCACGCCGTTGATTTGGTTCGTGCCTTTCATCGGGCTCATCCTGATCGGCCTGGGGGCTCTGGTGAGGGTTCGGTGACCCCTCCTAAAGGGGGGGTACTGTTGTGAATTCAGCTTTTGGGCTCCCTCCGGTGGTTGTAGAGGGTAATGCAGTTGTACCTGGATTGCAGGAGTGGACATGTGTATCTACTAATTGCAGGACTGACTGGGGTATATAGCTTTGCAGGATCCTTTAGTCGGTGCCAGTTGTCCATTGTTCTTGAAGGATTCACTTCCCTACTGGTCTCTCCAGTTTGCTGTGTTTTTCTACAAAGATAAGTCCTGGCTTTGTTTTTGCTGTCCACCTGCAGTGGACCTTATAGTTCTGTGCATTTTCATGTTTTTGTCTTGTCCAGCTTGGTCTGTGAAGGATTTTTTTGCAGCCTAGCTATTTCTCTGGAGATGCAGATATACCCCCCATGTCTTTAGTCATATGTGGTGATCCGTATTTTCTGCGGTGGATATTTTCTAGTGTTTTATACTGACCGCATAGTACTCTGTTCTACTCTTTCTTTTTAGCTAGTATGGCCTCCTATGCTAAAATCTGATTTCATATCTGCGTATGTTATTTCCCTCTCCTCTCACAGTCAATATTTGTGGGGGGCTATCTATCCTTTGGGGATTTTCTCTGAGGCAAGATAGGTTTCCTGTTTCTGTCTTTAGGGGTAGTTAGATCTTAGGCTGTGCCGAGGGGTCTAGGGAGTGTTAGGTACCCCCCATGGCTACTTTTAGTTGCGCTGCTAGGTTCAGGGTTTGCGGTCAGTACAGGGACCACCTTCTCCAGAGTACGTCTCATGCTGCTCCAAGGCCACCAGATCATAACAGACGAGATAGGTAATGTAGAAATTGACCCTGATACAAATGCACCAAAACCAGAAACATTGCGGAGCCCAAATGACAAAATTAAGACAGAAAAACGTCAGATGATGTCACATAATAAACAATAAAAGGAAGGTGCTAATATCCCTATGATCGATCCATGGGTATCTCTACCATTCTGGTTATTTTGGAGTTGGTCACATATTGCCCTACCACTGTTGCTAAACTGCCCAGCACCATGTGCCAATATGGTTGGGTAAACATAGAGAGACTTTGGCTGCCATGTTAGATGTGAATCAATTAGCATATGGATAATGGACAGGATAAAGTTATGTTTTGTGTATGGTTTGAATTTGTGTTCTAATTATGTCTGTGTTTCTTTTTAGACTGGAGACCATGTATCACGTGATATTAAAGCAAGGAGATTAACCAATGTGTTTTGTTCAACAGGTCATATACAGCACTGTATCCATAGATGAAACAGGTTATTTCTCTGTAATAATTAACTATATGAATGCATTCATAAGGCCAAATTTAAATCCACTTGGTTTAGACAATGAGCTCAAAGTTAAAGGTTCAAGTAATTGTTTGCAAACAATTAAACGAGTAGTCATCCCATTGCGATGACTGTGTATTGTATTTACCTAATGCATGATTGTTGTGTATGTATGTTCTTTATCTTGTTTCACAGGTAATAGTCTTCAATCAGGACCTGAAGTTGGATGGTTAATTTACAGGATAGTGCCAACTAGTGCAAAGCTGAGGTTTCTATATAAAATCTGCAGATCCAGCTTGACCACTTTGTTCATCTTTAAGGTATGTGCACACGTCAGGATTTCTTGCAGAAATTTTCCTAACAAAAACCGGACATTTCTGCCAGAAATCCGCATGCGTTTTTCCACATTTTTTCCGCGGTTTTGAAGCGTTTTTGGTGCGTTTTTTCCAAATGCATAGAATAGCGGGAAAAACGCCAAAAATCCACAAAATTAATGAACATGCTGCTTTTTTTTTTTTTACCATGATGCGTTTTTTTCGTGGAAAAAAAATGCATCATGTGCACAAAACATGCAGAATGCATTCTAAATGATAGGATGCATAATGTATGCGTTTTTAATGAGTTTTTATAGCGTTTTTATCATGAAAAAATGCAAAAAACGCGAAAAAACCTGAACGTGTGCGCATACCCTTAGTCATCATGAGACAGATAAAGTTGAGTTGCCCTAATTGTTTTACGTTTGTCTCTTTTATGTCTTCCTGTGCAATGCATTGAATCACAGTATTATTATTTTTTTCTTTTAAATATTCTTGCTGCTCAGAATTTTTTTTTTTTAAACATCCCTAACCATTATTTTGAAATTTTTCTTACCTCACATTCAAATTCTAATTTTTTTCTCCCTTTCTTTTTGTTTTGTACCAAGTTTTGGTATCAAAGGGGCGTAAGTGTAACAATTGCCATGCAATGCCATAAATGAAATGGTGTTAGAATTTTTGTAATTAAAATTTTATTTTTGGAATTTATTTACACAAGTTATTTATTTATTCTTGTAAAAGAAACAATATATAGATTATAACTGCTAAGAGTCTGATACTGATCTTGTTCTTTATTTCCAGGATCTATGATGGAGCATAAATTTACATCCTGGATGAGCTATGATTTGATGGCAATTTGATTCATAAACAACTTTTATGGAACATCTTCTTGACATGGATTAACCTGTATCTAAAAACTCGTGGAAGGCCATGTTTTAACCGGGCATTGGATACCCCTTATCTATTGATACCGTGTGCAGCAGCATGAGTCGCATGTGATATATTGTTGTAAACTATTCATGTTCTGAATTTATTAGATATATTCAAAGCAGAAGTAGATTATCTCAAAGTATGACTAGCAAACATCATGATCAAAATGAATTAAAGGAGGCTACCCATCTATTGGAAAACAATGCTAAGGGTTATTGGTGGAAGGTAATATTTCCTCATTCAAATGCAGCAAATGCCATTCGATTATCAAATCTCAGAAAGACAAGCACCATTATCAATGAATTGTTTGACAAATTAAAAACCTTTAACAATGATGATAACATTTATGAATTGACTTCCAGCATCATGTGTAAAGGAGAAATAAAAAGAAATCATCCTTAACAAGATGAAGAAATTCACACGAGATAACATTATCTTGGATAACACACCAACAAAAATTACCTCTGACCAATGTGAAATGCATAACACCAGTGTAACATCCAGATTTATCACACTGGATGAGCTGGATAACTGCACTCCCACACATAATTCAATAAATTTATCTACAGCCTTCTCTACGTTACAGTAACAGTAACACAATACACACCAGTTTCCACACATACTACTAATCGCTATGTACGTATGAATTCCCCACAAGTGTCAGAACCTCCCTATGTTTCATCTACCAATGAGGGAAATTCTCCCCTCCCGAACTCTCCAAACTTGGAAACCATCGAGCTTTCTACCCAAAATAAATTCTCCCAATTATCATTGCTGGTCGAGGAATCAAGTAATATAGAGGAGTGGGAGGAATCCACCCCCTCTACTAGCAATAACCAGAAATCATCTTCTCATGGGGCAACTATTAAATATATTCAACCAAACCGAAATCCATTGAGAGTTCCAAATGCATCAAACAAACCACTAACGCTCCCAATCACAAAAAAATACCACACAAATCCACTGGCAATATCAATGCCAGCAATAGAAACAACATTAAAGCAAAAATCCACCCCTCAATCAATCAGGATTTTTTCCAGGTAAGAAGTTCAAAACCAAAAGAGGTAAAAGGGGTGGGAAATTCACCAAAAAGAAAGCAATAAATAGCTCTAACAATCAGAAAATCCTCAACCTGAGTTCACACCAACTAACCTCTAATGAGGAATCCCTTCTACTCAAAGGCCTAAAATTTGCTACAACCTCCACCGCCAAACCATTTAACCTTTATATAAGTGTTAAAAAAATTTCTCCGCAATTTAGCTCTAAAAAAGTATTTTATAAAGAAAAACAACACCAATTCTGGTACTCAGTATTCTACTCTAAGTACAACCACAATGAACTATATCCACACCAATTTATCGTTACCATCCACCTTTAACCCTATTCAAGAATATTCAAACTCCTTTAAAGCATTTAAATGCATGGTCACAAAGGATATCAAAAAAGCATACAATAGAACTCCAAAATACACTCCTTGTAATTTAAACCCCCAGGAGAAAAAGGCCATAATTGAGCTTCAAGAAAATAACAAAATCATAATCCATCCCGCGGATAAAGGAGGCGGGATAGTGGTCGTGGACAGCGTAATATACAACAATGAGTCACTAAGACTCCTGGATGACACCATCACATATACTAAAATCAATTCAGACCCCACTGCACATTACTTAGCCAGATTAAATACATTAGCCAATGCCGGCAAATCATCAGGCATCCTTACTAAGAATTTCAATTTATCAATAATAAAACCCCAAGCATGGCAATTTTCTACCATATTCCCAAGATAAACAAAAACATAACCAATACTCCTGGCAGACCAATTATCTCCGGCATCAATTGCCTAACTGCCAATTTATCATGGTATGTGGATTCTCATTTACAAAAATGCATGCCTCTAATACCAGCAAACCTCAAAGACACCAATCACACTTTACAAATTTTGGATAAAATGAAA
Source organism: Ranitomeya imitator (assembly GCF_032444005.1). NCBI lineage: Eukaryota > Metazoa > Chordata > Amphibia > Anura > Dendrobatidae > Ranitomeya > Ranitomeya imitator. The sequence continues at coordinate 449,328,428 of NC_091286.1, read as the reverse complement.
TGGGAACAAAATTTCATCTTAGGTACGCTTGACATAAAATCTCTATATACAGTCAAGGACCATGGTAAAGGGTGTCAAGCAGCGGATTTCTACTTACATTTATTGAAGCCCTATAAAGAACTGCAAATTGAATTCATCATAAAAAGTATTGAATTTATATTAAGGCAGAATTATTTCAAGTACGGCAACCAACATTACCTCCAAACGCACGGGACCGCGATGCAAACATTTATGTAGGCAAGTGGGAACATGACCAGATCTATGTAAGAGGTAAACTACGTGCAGGACTAGTCCTGGGCCTCGGTTTATAGATGACATTCTTTTCATTTGGAATGGCCCTTCGACTACCTTAAAATCTTTCATCTTCAACATAAATAATAATGACTACGGGTTGGAATTTACACCCACCACTAGTAGAACTAATGTCAATTTCTTGGACCTATCCATCTATGTAGACAATGATAGACTATCTACAAAATGTTACCGCTAAGATATTGATTCAAATAGTTTCATACACATAACCAGCTGTCACCTACCTAGCGGGCTCACGTCGATCCCTAAGGGACAATTCATTTACAAACATTGGCCAATCCTGCAGGGTGACAAGTATATTGGTAACCTATTACCACACCAACCCAAATTTGCATATAAAGCTCAGAATTTGGGTTTAATACTTGCTCCAACAACTAAACCATTAACCACAAATAAAAACCAAAATACCAAACAACCATTACCTAAAACTACGGGCTTTATATCATGCGGCAAATGCCTCTGTTGCCAGCACACTAAATGTGGCAGAAAAACCCATACTTCCTTTAAAGATGCGGATGGCACTCACCAATACCAAATCAGGTCAGCTATTACTTGTGAATCTTCGGGGGTTATCTACATCCTGATATGCCCATGCAACAAGATCTATGTGGGTCGCACTAAAAGACGACTGAGGGTCCGCATTAAGGAACATTTAGATAATATCAGGAAAGCGTTCAAAGGTCATCCTCTTTCATTTTTCGTGAAAACCACAATAACTCTTGTTCAGGGATCATTTTTTATGGCATCCAACTAGTCCCTCCAAATTGGAGGGGGGGCGACTACATTATCCCCTTAATCCCATATGACGTAGTATCCCGTCAAGGTGATCTGGGACTTAATTCCCAGTGATGGGATAGTACATCATACGCGATCGGCCGCGCTCACGGGGGAAGTGCGGCCGATCGCGGCCGGGTGTCAGTTGCCTATCGCAGCTGACATCCGGCACTATGTGCCAGGAGCGGTCACGGACCACTCCCGGCACATTAACCCCCGGCACACCACGATCAAACATGATCGCGGTGTGCCGGCGGTACAGGGAAGCATCGCGCAGGTAGGGGGCTCACTGCGGGCTTCCCTGAGACCCCCGCAGCAACGCGATGTGGAGGTGTGTTATGATCAGGTGGCCTTGGAGCAGCATGAAATCACCTTTGCTGGAGCAGTGGTAACTTTACTGACCGCAACCCCTGATCCTATCACTGCAACTAGAAGTAGCCGTGGGGTGTGCCTAACCAGACCTAGACACCTCAACACAGCCTAATGACTAAATATCCCTAAAGATGGAAATAGGAAAACTCTCTTGCCTCAGAGTAGACCCCCAAAGGATAGGTAGCCCCCCACAAATAATGACTGTGAGTAGGAGAGGAATAGACACACGCAGACAGAAAACAGGGATAAGCAAAGGAGGCCACTTCTACCTAGATAGGAAAGGAAAGAACAGGATACTATGCGGTCAGCATAAAACACTACAAAATATCCACAGCAGAAAAATACAAAAACTCCACCACCTAACTAAAGATGTGGAGAGTATATCTGCGACTCCAGCGAATCCAACTAGACTGAGAAAAACATCAGGCACAGTCTAGCAGGAATAAAATAGAAACAAGATAAGCACAGAAAATAAACACACAGCAGTGTGTCTAAAAAATGAAGAAAACACTTATCTTAGCTAAATTGGCAGCAAGCAGGAGGGGCCAGGCAGAGGACCAACACTTCCATAGGAACCTTGACTACTGGCAAGGACTAATAAGTCCTGCACAGCTAAATACCCCAGTCCGAGCTGCAATTAGCAGAAACACCTGTCCAAGACTGCTGCTCTGGAACAACCGCAAAACCATCAACAACCACCGGAGGGAGCCCAAGAGCAGAATTCACAACAGAGGTGAAATCAGTCAAGGGTTTAACCACGCTGGAAAAATTAGCAATGAAACGGCGATAAAAATTAGCAAAACCCAAAAATTTCTGAAGGCTCTTCACGGATGTGGGCTGAATCCAATCATGAATGGCCTGAACCTTAACCGGATCCATCTCTACAGACGAGGGAGAAAAAACAAAGCCCAAAAAGGAAACCTTCTGCACCCCAAAAAGACACTTAGACCCTTTCACAAACAAGGCATTGTCACGAAGGATCTGAAATACCATCCTGACCTGCTGCACATGAGACTCCCAATCATCGGAAAAAATCAAAATATTGTCCAAATATACAATCAGGAATTTATCAAGATAATCCCGGAAGATATCATGCATGAAGGACTGAAAAACAGATGGAGCATTAGAGAGTCCGAATGGCATCACAAGGTATTCAAAATGGCCCTCGGGCGTGTTAAACGCAGTTTTCCATTCATCACCCTGCTTAATACGAACAAGATTATAAGCCCCCCGAAGTTCAATCTTAGGAAACCAACTAGCTCCCTTAATCCTAGCAAACAAATCGGAAAGCAAAGGTAAAGGATATTGAAACTTGACCATGATCTTATTCAAGAGGCGATAATCAATACAGGGTCTTAAGGAACCATCTTTTTTAGCAACAAAAAAGAACCCCGCTCCCAACGGTGAAGAAGATGGCCGAATATGCCCTTTCTCCAAAGACTCCTTAATATAGCTCCGCATGGCGGTATGTTCAGGTACAGACAGGTTGAAAAGTCGTCCCTTAGGAAACTTACAGCCTGGAATCAAGTCAATAGCACAATCGCAGTCCCTGTGTGGTGGAAGGAAACTGGACTTGGGCTCATCGAATACATCCTGAAAATCAGACAAAAACTCTGGAATTTCAGAAGAGGGAGAAGGGGTGATAGACATCAGAGGAACATCATTATGAACCCCCTAACAACCCCAACTAGTCACAGACATGGACTTCCAATCCAAAACAGGATTATGTACTTGCAACCATGGAAAACCCAGCACGATAGCATCATGCAAATTATGCAACACCAGAAATCGACAATCTTCCTGATGGGCTGGCGCCATGCGCATGGTCACCTGTGTCCAAAACTGGGGCTTATTTTTAGCCAAGGGTGTAGCATCAATGCCCCTTAAAGGAATAGGGTTCTGCAAAGGCTGCAAGGGAAAACCACAATGCCTGGCAAACTCAAAATCCATTAAGTTCAAGGCGGCGCCTGAATCCACAAACGCCATGACAGAAAATGATGACAATGAACAGATCAAGGACACAGATAACAGAAATTTAGGTTGTACAGTACTGATGGTAAATGAACTGGCGATCCTCTTGGTCCGCTTAGGGCAGACAGAAATGACATGGGAAGCGTCGCCACAATAATAACACAACCTATTCTGACGTCTGAAACCTTGTCGTTCCTTTCTAGACAGAATCCTATCACACTGCATTGGCTCAGGAATTTGCTCTGAGGATAACGCCATAGCGCGCACAGTTCTGCGCTCCCGCAAGCGCCGATCAATCTGAATGGCCAGAGACATAGAATCACTCAGATTGGAGGGTGTGGGAAAACCCACCATAACATCTTTAACGGATTCAGAAAGACCCTTTCTGAAAATTGCCGCCAAAGCATCATTATTCCATTTAGTCAATACAGACCATTTTCTGAATTTCTGACAATACAATTCTGCCGTCTCTTGACCCTGAGACAGGGCCAACAAGGTCTTCTCAGCTTGATCCACCGAATTAGGTTCATCATACAGTAATCCTAACGCCTGAAAGAAGGAGTCTACATTAAGCAAAGCAGGATCCCCAGATTCCAGGGAAAATGCCCAATCCTGTGGATCACCACGCAGCAGGGAAATGATGATTTTAACTTGAATGGAATCACCGGAGGATCGAGGTTTCAATGCAAAAAACAGTTTACAGTTGTTTTTAAAACTCAAAAATTTGGACCTGTCACCAAAAAACAAATCAGGTGTAGGTATCTTCGGTTCTAAAGCAGGAGTCTGAACGATGTAATCAGAAATATCCTGTACTCTAGCGGGTGTGCCTAACCAGACCTAGACACCTCGACACAGCCTAAGGACTAAATATCCCTAAAGATGGAAATAGGAAAACTCTCTTGCCTCCGAGTAGACCCCCAAAGGATAGGTAGCCCCCCACAAATAATGACTGAGTAGGAGGGGAAAAGATACACGCAGACAGAAAACAGGGATAAGCAAAGGAGGCCACTTCTACCTAGATAGGAAAGGAAAGAACAGGATACTATGCGGTCAGCATAAAACACTACAAAATATCCACAGCAGAAAAATACAAAAACGTCACCACCTAACTAAAGATGTGGAGAGTATATCTGCGACTCCAGCGAATCCAACTAGACTGAGAAAAACATCAGGCACAGTCTAGCAGGAACAAAATAGAAACAAGATAAGCACAGAAAATAAACACACAGCAGTGTGTCTAAAAAATGAAGAAGCACGGGCGTTGAAGCGCTACAGTCGGCGCGAAACGGCCGTTGTCTTTCCCTGCTCACCTCCTCGTCTTTCCTGCTCCCCCGTGCCGTCAGCATGTTATCTGCACTGTAAGTGTTTCTAATAAAGAATCCGGACCAAGCAACCTTCGGTGAGTGCTGCCGCATTTTTCTTCTATATGTCAACCAATAAAACTGTCCCACTAGTTAACCCCTTCAGTAAACACCGTAAGAAAAAAAAGAGGCAAAAAACGCTTTATTATCATACCGCCGTACAAAAAGTGGAATAACACACGATCAAAAAGACAGATATAAATAACCATGGTACCGCTGAAAACGTCATCTTGTCCCGCAAAAAACGAGCCACTATACAGCATCATCAGCAAAAAAACAAAAAATTTATAGTCCTGAGAAGAAAGCGATGCCAAAATAATTATTTTTTCTATAAAATAAATTTTATCGTATAAAAGCGCCAAAACATAAAAAAATGATATACATAAGATATCGCTGTAATCGTACTGACCCGAAGAATAAAACTGCTTTATCCATTTTACCAAATGCGGAACGGTATAAACGCCCCCCCCACCCCAAAAGAAATTCATGAATAGCTGGTTTTTGGTCATTCTGCCTCACAAAAATCAGAATAAAAAGCGATCAAAAAATGTCACATGCCCGAACATGTTACCAATAAAAACATCAACTCGTCCCGCAAAAAACAAGACCTCACATGACTCTGTGGACCAAAATATGGAAAAATTATAGGTCTTAAAATGTGGAGAGGCAAAAACTTTTTTGCTATAAAAAGCATCTTTTAGTGTGTGACAGCTGCCAATCATAAAAATCCGCTATAAAAGTAAATCAAACCCCCCTTCATCACCCCCTTAGTTAAGGAAAAATAATAAAATTAAAAAAAATGTATTAATTTCCATTTTCCCGTTCGGGTTAGGGCTAGGGTTAGGATTGGGACAAGGGTTGGAGCTAAAGTCAGGGTTAGGGTTGGGGCTAAAGTTAGGGTTAGGGTTGGGGCTAAAGTTAGGGTTAGGGTTGGGGGCTAACGTTAGGGTTAGTTAGCCCTGAGGAAGAAAACAGTTGTTTTTGAAACGCGTCGGTTTGTTCTGGTCCTTACCATGATCCGTACTGAGCTCCTTAGTCACGTGGGACGGTCACCTGATTCACCACGTCACACAGGTCCTAGACGCGCCGTGCACACCGTTTGCACACTACGGCGCTGCCGACCTGAGATGGTGCATCTCCATACCCTCTTGGACTTTGGTACTCGGAGTAGCTGCCACCGGCCGGGGCAGCTCTCCGGAACTCTTATCGTTAAAGATTCCAGCTTTATCATCCAGCGTTACCGAGGACTCCTGGACAGTACGACAGGTGACTCATCTGGACTCCTATAGGTATTTACTTTTAGTTCATCTAGTTCACTCTAATTATCAATATTAGTGGCCCATCCTAGTTTTATGTACAGAGAAGGTATAAGCGTGTATTTCGCTCTGTGACACGCCTCACTATTTTATTACGTATATGGTGGCAGGCATATACTCACACACACCAGTTCCTGTGCCTTCCTTCTGAATATTGTGCAAGTGGTTCAAAGATTTATATTGGGCTTTACCAGCGCGATTTTTTCCTAGATTTTAAATTTAAAAAAATGTATTTATTTCCATTTTCCCGTTAGGGTTAGAGCTAGGGTTAGGGTTGGGGCTAGGGTTGGAGCTAAAGTCAGGGTTAGGGTTGGGGCTAAAGTTAGGGTTAGGGCTAATGTTAGGGTTAGGGTTGGGGGCTAACGTTAGGGTTAGGGTTTGGGCTAAAGTTAGGGTTAGGGTTGGGGCTAAAGTTAGGGTTGGGGCTACAGTAAATTAGGGTTAGGGTTGGGGCTAAAGTTAGGGTTAGGGTTTGGATTACAATTACAGTTGGGATTAGGGTTTGGATTAGAGTTAGGGGTGTGTCAGGGTTAGGGGTGTGGTTAGGGTTACTTTTGGGATTAGGGTTAGGAGTATGTTTGGAATAGGGTTTCAGTTAGAATTGGGGGGTTTCCACTGTTTAGGTACATCAGGGGCTCTCCAAATGCGACATGGCGTCCGATCTCAATTCCAGCTAATTCTGGGTTGAAAAAGTAAAACAGTGCTCCTTCCCTTCCGAGCTCTCCCGTGCGCCCAAACAGGGGTTTATCCCAACATATGGGGTGTCAGCATACTCGGGACAAATTGGACAACTTTTGGGGTCCAAGTTCTCTTGTTACCCTTGGGAAAATAAAAATTTGGGGGGCTAAAAATAATTTTTGTGGGAAAAAAGATTTTTTATTTTCACGGCTCTGCGTTGTAAACTGTAGTGAAACACTTGGGGGTTCAAAGTTCTCACAACACATCTAGATAAGTTCCTTGGGGGGTCTAGTTTCCAATATGGGGGTCACTTGTGGGGGGTTTCTACTGTTTGGGTACATCAGGGGCTCTGCAAATGCAACATGACGCCAGCAGACCAATCCATCTAAGTCTGCATTCCAAATGGCGCTCCTTACTTTCTGAGCTCTGCCATGCGCCAAAACAGTGGTCCCCCCACATATTGGGTATCAGCGTACTCAGGACAAATTGTACAACAACTTTTTGGGTCCAATTTATCATGTTACCCTTGTGTAAATACAAAACTGAGGGCTAATAAATAATTTTTGTGAAAAAAATATATATATTTTCACGGCTCTGCGTTATCAACTGTAGTGAAACACTTGGGGGTTCAAAGCTCTCAAAACACATCTAGATAAGTTCCTTAGGGGGTCTACTTTCCAAAATGGTGTCACTTGTGGGGAGTTTCAATGTTTAGGCACATCAGGGGCTCTCCAAATGCGACATGGTGTCCCATCTCAATTCCAGTCAATTTTGCATTGAAAAGTCAAACGGCGCTCCTTCCCTTCCAAGCTCTGCCATGCGCCCAAACAGTCGTTTACCCCCACATATCGGGTATCAGCATACTCAGGACAAATTGCACAACAACTTTTGGGGTCCAATTTCTTCTCTTACCCTTGGGAAAATAAAAAATTGGGGGCGAAAAGATAATTTTTGTGAAAAAATATGATTTTTTATTTTTACGGCTCTGCATTATAAACTTCTGTGAAGCACTTGTTGGTAGGGTTGAGCGAAATGGTTTGGACAATTTCAAAAGTCGCCGACTTTTGGCAAACTCGGGTTTCATGAAACCCGACCCGATCCTAGTGTGGGATCGGCCATGCGGTCGGCGATCTTCGCACCAAAGTCGGGTTTCATATGACGCGTTCAGCGCCATTTTTATATATATATATATGTCATTGAGACACATATATATATTTATATTTACTTCAGCGCGATATAGCAGAAAAGCCGGTAATTCAATTGCCGGCTTTTCATTTCTCCTTCCTAAACCCGACGTGATATGAGACATGGTTTACATACAGTAAACCATGTCATATTCCCATTTTTTTTGCATATTACATACTACTAATGTTAGTAGTGTGTATGTGCAAAATTTGGGCGCTGTAGCTATTAAATTTAAGAGTTAAATCGCGGAAAAAATTGGCGTGGGCTCCCGCGCAATTTTCTCCGCTAGAGTGGTAAAGCCAGTGACTGAGGGCAGATATTAATAGCCTAGAGAGGGTCCATGGTTATTGGCCCCCCCCTGGCTAAAAACATTTGCCCCCAGACACCCCAGAAAAGGAACTTTTCTGAATATTTTCCCAGGCTCGAGGTCATATGAGGACATCCAGCAGAGGGCGCATCACCACGAATGAAGGTAACTACAGGTCATTGACCTACTTTCCATTCATTCACTGGGGTTTTACTGGCATGAGCACAGCTGCATTAGCAGAGCTCCTGCCTGTAAAATATTTTAACCCCTTCAGATGGATTTACATCGTGGGACGTGACAGATCATCGGAAGGTATGGGATATTATTGGTTTATTATTTTTAATTTGTTACAGGTCGAGGGTCTTCAGGTGGATTGAGAGTGGAATAAAATATCACAACAACCTGTGTGTTTATTTCATTAAAATACTTTGCAATATTGTGTGTTTTTTTAACCATTTCATACTATTCGATTAATAATGGATAGGTGTCATAATTGACACCTTTCCATTATTAATCTGGCTTAATGTCACCTTACAATAGCAAGGTGACATTAACCCTTCATTACCCCATATCCCACCGCTACACGGGAGTGGGAAGAGAGTGGCCAAGTGCCAGAATAGGCGCATCTTCCAGATGTGCCTTTTCTTGGGTGGCTGGGGGCAGATGTTTTTAGCCAGGGGGGCCAATAACCGTGGACCCTCTCTAGGCTATTAATATCTGCCCTCAGTCACTGGCTTTACCATTCTGGCGGAGAAAATTGCGCGGGAGCCCACGCCAATTTTTTCCGCGATTTAACCCTTAAATTTAATAGGTACAGCGCCAAAATTTTGCACATACACACTACTAACATTAGTAATGTGGAATATGCAAATAAAAGGGGATATGAGATGGTTTACTGTATGTAAACCATGTTTCATATCATGTCGGATTTAGGAAGAAGATAGCAAAAGCCGGCAATTGAATTACCGGCTTTAAAGCTATCTAGCGCTGTATGAAATAATAATATATATACATATATGTGTCTCACTGACATATATATATATATATATATATATATATATATATATATATATACCTATTCTATGTGTACACATTTATTCTACCTATTCTATTGTAAGCTGTCAGTGTGATTTTACTGTACACCGCACTAAATTACTGGCTTTTCTCTCTAACATCGCTGCGCATTTCTCGCAAGTCACACTGCTGGTCCCTGTGTAATCCGTATTTTTCTGGCTTCCATAGACTTTCATTGGCGATTTTTTTGCGCAATACGGTGACAAACGCAGCATGCTGCAATTTTCTACGGCCGTAGAAAGCCGTATAATACGGATCAGTAAAATACGGCAGATAGGAGCAGGGGCATAGAGAATAATTGGGCCGTGTGTAATGCGTGTTTTACGGACGTATTTTATGCGCTTTTACCCCACATATGGGGTATCGGCGTACTTAGGACAAATTGCACAACAACTTTTGTGGTCTAATTTCTTCTCTTACCCTTGGGAAAATAAAAAATTGGGGGCGAAAGTTCATTTTTGTGAAAAATTATGATTTTTTATTTTTACGGCGCTGCATTATAAACTTCTGCGAACCACTGGTTGGGTGAAAGTGCTCACCACACATCTAGATAAGTTCCTAAAGTTTCTTAGGGGGTCTACTTTTCAAAATGGTGTCACTTGTGGGGGGTTTCAATGTTTAGGCACATCAGTGGCTCTCCAAAAGCAACATGGCGTCCCATCTCAATTCCTGTCAATTTTGCATTGAAAAGTCAAACAGCGCTCCTTCCCTTCCGAGCTCTCCCATGCGCCCAGTCGTTTACCCCCACATATGAGGTATCAGTGTACTCAGGACAAAATGTACAACATCTTTTGGGGTCCAATTTCTTCTCTTACCCTTGGGAAAATAAAAAATTGGGGGTGAAAAGATAATTTTTGTGAAAAAATATGATTTTTTATTTTTACGGTTCTGCATTATAAACTTCTGTGAAGCACTTGGTGGGTCAAAGTGATCACCACACCTCTAGATAAGTTCCTTAGGGGGTATAATTTCCAAAATGGTGTCACTTGTGGGGGGTTTCAATGTTTAGGCACATCAGTGGCTCTCCAAACGCAACATGGCATCCCATCTCAATTCCTGTCAATTTTGCATTGAAAAGTCAAATTGCCCTCCTTCGCTTCCGAGCTCTGTCATGCGCCCAAACAGTGGTTAACCCCCACATATGGGGTATAAGCGTACTCAGGACAAATTGTACAACAACTTTTGGGGTCTATTTTCTCCTGTTACCCTTGGTAAAATAAAACAAATTGGAGCTGAAGTAAATTGTTTGTGAAAAAAAGTTAAATGTTCATTTTTATTTAAACATTCCAAAAATTCCTGCGAAACACCTGAAGGGTTAATAAACTTCTTGAATGTGGTTTTGAGCACCTTAAGGGGTGCAGTTTTTAGAATGGTGTCACACTTGGGTATTTTCTATCATATAGACCCCTCAAAATGACTTCAAATGATATGTGGTCCCTAAAAAAAATGGTGTTGTAAAAATTATAAATTGCTGGTCAATTTTAACCCTTATAACTCCCTAACAAAAAAAAAATTTGGTTCCAAAATTGCGCTGATTTAAAGTAGACATGTGGGAAATGTTACTTATTAAGTATTTTGTGTGACATATCTCTGTGATTTAATTGCATAAAAATTCAAAGTTGGAAAATTGCGAAATTTTCAAAATTTTCGCCAAATTTCCATTTTTTTTCACAAATAAACGCAGGTAATATCAAATAAATTTTACCACTATCATGAAGCACAATATGTTATGAGAAAACATTGTCAGAATCACTGGGATCCGTTGAAGCATTCCAGAGTTATAACCTAAGAAAGGGACAGTAATCAGAATTGTAAAAATTGGCCTGGTCATTAACGTGCAAACCACCCTTGGGGGTAAAGGGGTTAAACCAGAGGTATGTCACGCAAAATGGTTAATAAATAACATATCCCACATGTCTACTTTACATCAGCACAATTTTTGAAACATTTTTTTTGCTAGGAAGTTAGAAAGGTTAAAATTTGACCAGCGATTTCTAATTTTTCTGACAAAATTTACAAAACCATTTTTTAGGGACGACGTCACATTTTATGAGACTTTGAGGGGTCTATTTGAGAGAATGAGGGGTCTATATGAGAGAATACCCCAAATTGACACCATTCTAAAAACTGCTTTATATGGAGCATCTTATGGGGCAATAATGAACGGTATGGAGCATCTATTTTTATTTTTGAAATTCACCGGTAGCTGCTGCATTTCCTACCCTAGGCTTATACTCGAGTCAATAAGTTTTCCCAGTTTTTTGTGGCAAAATTAGGGGGGTCGGCTTATGCTAGGGTCGGCTTATACTCGAGTATATACGGGTAATTAGATGTGTGGTGAGCACCTTCAACCCTCAGGTGCATCACAGAAATTTATAATGTTGAGCTGTGAAAACAAAAAAAATCAATTTTTTTTCTTTTAGCCCCAAATGTTTTCTTTTCACAAGGGTAAGAGGAGAAAATGGACCTCAAAAATTGTTGTGCTTATGTTAGGGCTCGGAAGGTAAGGATGGCCATTTGACTTTTTGAATGCAAAATTAGCTGGAATCATTAGATGACGTCATGTCCTGTTTGGAAAGCCCCTGATGTGCCTAAGCAGTGAAACCCCCCACAAATGACCAGATTTTGGAAATTAGATCTCTTAAGAAATGTATCGATGTATGGTGAGCATATTGAAGCACCAGGTGATTCACAGAAGTTTATAACGTCGCGCTGTGAAAATTAAAAAAATAAAACAAATTTTTCTCCCAAAAATGTTATTTTAGCCCCATTTTTTATTTTCACAAGGGTAACAGGACAAAATAGAACCCAAAATGTGTTGTGCAATATCTCCTGAGCACGCAGATACACTATATGTAAGGGAAAACTATTGTTTCGGTGCACGATAGGGCTCAGAAATGAAGGAGTGCTTTTTTTGCAACACATACTTTGATGGAATGACCTGTGGGTGTAATGTCGCGTTCAGAGACCCCCTGATGTGCCTATATAGTGGAACACCACCACAAGTGATCCCATTTTCAAAACTAGACCACTCAAGGAGGGGATGGTGGTGGGATGTATGGTGAGCACCTTTGAACCCCCAGATACTTCACAGAATTTTACGTTAATCTTTGAAAATGAAAAAAAATAAAATTTTTTCCCAAAAATGTTGTTTTAGCCCTGAGTTTTTTTCATTCTCACAAGGATAGCAGGAGAAAATGGACCCCAAAATATGTTGTGCAATTTTCCCAGAGTACGCAGGTACCCATATGTGGTCAAAAACTACTTTTGATGCACAGTGCAAAGCTTAGAAGGGAAGAAGCGTCATATCAAGAACAGCAGAAACCCCCCTTATATGAGACCTGTTTTACAAACTACACCCCCACTAAATTAATCTAGGGATGCAGTCATTGTATTGACTCCACACGTACCTCACAGAATTTTATACCATTGGGCGGTGAAGGAAGAATAATTACACTTTTACCACTAAAATGTTGTTTTAGCCAAGTTTTTAATTTTTTGAAGGGCTAATAGGAAAAAAATGGACTTCAGTTTATTGTTAAACTTTTTCCTGAGTGTGTCAGTACCCTACTTGTAATCGGGAAATACTTTTCAGGCACAGTGCAAAGCTAAGAAGGGAAGGAGTGCCATATTTTAGTGCAGATTTTATTGCTACAGTTTGCTGGTGCCATGGCCCACTGGGAGAGCCCCTGAGGTGCCAGAACAGCAGATCCCCTCATAAGTGACCCTATTTTACACCTCTCAATGAATTCATCTTGACACCACAGGTGTGTCACAGAATGTATACCAATGGGCAGTGAAGAAAAAATAATTACATTTTGAGCACCTAAAATCTAAGTTACATACCGGTAATGTGATTTTCCAAAGCCCATGATGGGGCCTATATAAGTGTCTGGGGGAAAATATAAGGGTGCTATAGCCCCTTATGGGCTAGGGAAAATCCCATTACTGATAAGTAATTTAGATTTTTTCCCTTAACACATTATAGCACGACCTCAGCGATTTATATAGAATAACAATCCACCTTAAGGAGGGACTACCGCTTGTAGAACCATTCCATCAAAAGATACATCAATTATGGAGGATAAGTCCAGTCTGTAGTGTTTATAGAAGGTTGAACGAGAGGATCAAGTTGCTGTCTTAGGGTACCGTCACATTTAGCGACGCTGCAGCGATATAGACAACAATGCCGATCGCAGCAGCGTCGCTGTTAGGTCGTTGTGTGGTCGCTGGAGAGCTGTCACACAGACAGCTCTCCAGCGACCAACGATGCCGAAGTCCCCGGGTAACCAGGGTAAACATCGGGTTACTAAGCGCAGGGCCGCACTTAGTAACCCGATGTTTACCCTGGTTACCATTGTAAAAGTTAAGAAAAACAAACAGTACATACATTCCGGTGTCTGTCCCCCGGCGTCAGCTTCCCTGCACTGTGTCAGCGCCGGCCGGCTGTAAAGCAGAGCACAGCGGTGACGTCACCGGAATGTAAGCATGTACTGTTTGTATGTACAGCGGCCCTGCGGTTAGTAACCCGATGTTTACCCTGGTTACCATTGTAAAAGTTAAGAAAAACAAACAGTACATACTTACATTCCGGTGTCTGTCCCCCGGCGAAAGCTTCCATGCACTGTGTCAGCGCCGGCCGGCTGTAAAGCAGAGCACAGCGGTGACGTCACCGGAATGTAAGTATTTACTGTTTGTATGTACAGCGGCCCTGCTCTTAGTAACCCGATGTTTAACCTGGTTACCAGTGAACACATCGCTGGATCGGCGTCACACACGCCGATTCAGTGATGACAACGGGTGATCAGCGACCAAAAAAAAGGTCCTGATCATTCCCAGCGACCAACGATCTCCCAGCAGGGGCCTGATCGTTGGTCGCTGTCACGCATAATGATTTCGTTAACGATATCGCTGCTACGTCACAAAAAGCAACGATATCGTTAACGAAATCGTTATGTGTGAAGGTACCTTTACATATCTGTTTGATGGGTACCTCTACCTTCGCTGCCCAAGAAGTTGCTCGAGTGGAATGAGCTTTAATGCCTTCTGGTATTGACACACCATTGGTCGAATAAGCTATACTGATGGCATCCCTAATCTACCTTGCTAAAGTACTCTTTGAGACTTTAAGCCCCTTCTTGGCCCCTTGAAAGTACAAGAACAATGATTGGGTCTTCCTCCACCCTTTAGTTGTTTCTATATATTTAATTATGGCTCTTCTGACAGTCTATAGTACTGTTCTTCTTTGGGGTTTTTTGTGTACTACAAAAAGGAGGGAAGAACAATCTCCTGAGTCCTATGGACTCTTAGCCACTTTTGAAAAGTATGTAGTGTCAGGTCTCAAGACCACTCCATCTTCTAACACCCGAGTGTATGGGGGATTTACTGACAAGGCCTGAATATCACTGACACTATGAGCTGATGTCAATGCTACGAGTGTTATGACCTTAAGGGTAAGATTCTTGATGGAGGCTTCCTGGAAGGGTTAAAAGGGGCTTTTTGTCAGGGCTTCTAGAACTAAATTCAAATCCCAAAGAAGAATCTTTGGATAGGGATCTGTCTAGATCTATGACAGGATTTAATAAACCACACAATCCTGCAGTGGGCTACTAGATTACAATTGTATACCGCCCCCAAGGCCAAAACCTGAACTTTCAAGGTGCTGGTGGACAACCCTAGCTCTATCCCTTTTTGGATAAATTCTAGTATAGATTTTATTGGGACTTCTCCACCTAGATTTTCCTGTGATCTAGATAAAATATGTTTCAATGTTCTATTGTATATTTTAGTGTTTATAGGCTTCTGCTTTAAAAAAGGGTAGACCCCTGCCCTGTTAACAATTATGTCTCACAATCTAGGCTGTCAAATGTAGACCTGAAACCTGAGAGTGATGAACTGGGCACTGGGTGAGCAGATCCGGGGCCTCCGGCAGGATCCAAGGATCTGAAATCGACATCTGTCTCAATCAATAAAACTATGGTCTTTGAGGCAAAAATGGTGCTATTAGTATCAACTTCACCTGATCTTCCCTGAATTTCCTCACAACTGATAGAATCATCACTATGGGAGGGAAGGCATAAAACTATGCCGGGCCCCCATGGTATCTGGAAAGTATCCGCCAAATAAGTCTCCTCCCTTGGGTCTAGAGAGCAGAATCTATCCAATTTCCCATTTTCTCTGTTGGTGAGTGGGTCTGTTTCCAGGACCACCCCATAGATCTACAACCTGCTTGAACACTGCAGGGTTCCGGGACCACTACCCCTGCTTTTTCTGGTTCTGAAATCTGCCTTGTTGTTTTCTTTCCCCTTTATGTGAAGTGTCGTCAGGGAAAAGAGGTGTTGTTCTGATATACAGTAAATGTCCCCTGTTGTTCTCATGAAGCGTGATCTCATTCCTGACTGGTTTAAATATGCCACCGTCACTCGGTTGTCTGACAATACCTGAACATGACAGCCTTGAAGAATAGGGAGAAACGTCTCTAATACCATCCTCAAGGCTAACAGCTCTCATATAGGAAGAATCCTTTCCTTCCTGGTTCATCCACACAACATGGACTACACACTCTCTTAGATGTGTCCCTCATCCAGTCATGCTTGCACTTGTTGTTATAACATTGATTACTGGAGTTACCCAGAGGACCCCTGCTGACATCTGACCACCACAGAAGGGAGTTTGTTGTTGCTAAGGAAAGATTTATCCTTCCTTCCAAATGCCCTACTAATCGATCTTGTCCTCTTAACATTTCCTACTGTAATTGCAGGGAATGAAGCTGGGCCCACAATACTGCAGGTATGCATGAGGACATAGCCCTCCTGAGAGGCATGATCAGTCTGCTTACAGCTGAATAAGCCAAGGTCATTATCTTATGTTTCTTTTCTTCTGGACGCAATCACATCTGGGATGTCGAGACCAGTATGAGACCTAAAAAGGTTTCTACTTTTAACGGTTCTAACCTTGATTTCTCCATATTTAACAGCCATCCCAACTTGGCTAAGGCTGGTATCAGATTTACTTTCGGAAGGGCTGTGGATGAAAGCCTTCTTCCTCCGCTAAGCCCTGCCCACTGCCACGCCTCTATCTTCAGCTCCACCTACATCTGCATGCGTCCTGCGTACCCTATCTTTAACATTGAGTATGCAGGCCATGCGGATGTCTCCGCATGCGTCGTTTTGATGCTGTGCTGACCTGCGTCAAATGCAACGAGTCAAAACGACGCATGCGGAGGCATCCACATACATCTGCATGGCCTGCGTACCCAATATTAAAGATAGGGTACGCAGGACACATGCAGATGTAGGCTGTGCTGAAGGAAGAGGCATGGCAGTGGGCAGGGCTTAATGGAGGAAGAAGGCTGCCATCCGCAGCCCTGCCGAACGCTAGTGTGAAACTAGCATAAGATAGGCCTGACTCTTAGAAGCTGAGTGTTGCAGTGCTCTACTGACCTTCCAATAATCAGAAAATCGTCCAGATATGGAATGATCAGTGTCTTTTGTTCCCGAATATGATCTATCATCTCCACAATTTTTGTAAACGCCTTGGCTCCATAGAGAAGCCAAAGGATAGGGCTCTCAATTGAAAATGTCTCAGTTTCCCTTCCATGGGTAGAGTCACTGTTATTTCTGATGGACTACATGAATTAGTACATGGTAGTATGCATCCTTCAGATCGAATACTATAATGTAGGAATCTGGGACCAGGACAGAGTCTTATGGCTGTCCTAACTGATTCCATTTTGAAATGATTATGAGTCATTTAGGGATGCCTTTTTTTATGTATTTCTTTCTCCAAAAGGACCACATCCTGAAAATGGTCAACCAGAAAACTGGGGAACCCTTTCTTTTTATCTCCTGCCTTCTCTAGGATGTCATATAATGTTTGCCCAAAGAGAAATTCTCCTTCACTGGAAATGGAGCATACAGTAGTGTTCAAAATAATAGCAGTGTGTTCAAAAACATGAGTTAATCGCAAAACCTTTACATTATTTTTTATTTCCATGCATTGGAAACATTGCACACTGTTTTCTAATTTAAAACATGAAGAGAAATGTATATCATTTTAAACTACTTTACAGAAAATAACAAAAAAGTGAGCATTGGGCTGTTTACACTGTGTAGCAGTGTCTAGAACTGCTTCACATGTACGTTGCATAGAGTCTACCAACTCCTGGCACCTGACACCTGTTATTCCAGCCCAGGATGCTTGGACTACTTCCCACAATTTTCTGCCATTTGTTGGCTTTGCCTAAGAAACTGCATTTTTAATGTCACTCCACAAGTGTTCTATCGGTAGAAGGTCCATGGATTGGGCTGGCCACTACATAACTTCAATTTTGTTGGACTGGAACCAAGATTTGGCTCACTGATGTGTTTTAGTGATGGGTCGTTCGCGAACGATCCAAGACAAAGAGCTGGCTCCCTTCTGTGAATCATGGGAGACGGCACACCAGTGAGAGCCACTAAATTCTCTGAATGGCTCTCACTGGGCGTAAAATCCTGGTGTTCGGCAGGTGTAACTCCGCAGACCTAAGCAAAACTCCACCCACTCATTAATTTAATTGGTTACCAACAAGTGGGTGGAGTTTTTGCCATAGGTGCGCAGGATTTTGGCTGCATTATGTCAGCATAAATGTGTTCACATACTGTGAACACATATTTAATAGGGATCCATTTAGGAACCAAAAAGAGTCGGCTCCTTTTGGTGAGTGGAGCCAACTCGACAAAAAGAGCCAGACTGTCCATCACTAGTGTGTTTAGGGTCGTTATCTTGCTGAAACACTCATTTCAAGTGCATATTTTCTTCAGTGTAAGGCAACATGACCTCCTCCAAGTATTTCAATATATGCAAACTGGTCCATGATCTCTTGTATGCGGTAAATTGGTGCGGCACCATAGTAAGAAACAGGCCCATATCATGATTGCACTACCATGTTTCACTGTCTTCAGAGTGTCAGTGGCTTGAATGCAGTGTTTGGGGGTCATCTGATGAACTCTCTGCAGCCCTTGGACCCAAAAGAATAATTTTACTTTCATCAGTCCACAAAATGTTTCTCCATTTCTCTTTAGGTCAGTTGACATGTTCTTTGGCAAATTATATTCGTTTCAGTACATTTTTTTTTTTTTTTAAAGTGGAACTCCGTGGAGACTTCTTGCTAAGAGATTAGCTTCACACAGGCATCTTCTGTCACAGTACTCACAGGTAACTTGAGATTGACTTTGATCATCCTGGAGCTGATAATTGGCTGAGCCTTTGCCATTCTGGCTATTCTTCCATCTATTCCAATGGTAGTCTTTCGCTTTCTTCCACATCTCTCTGGTTTGGCTTTCCAGTTTAAAGCATTGGAGATTACTTTAGCCTATCATTGTCTGCACTTCTTTATAAGTTTTACCCTTTCCAATCAACTTTTTAATCAAAGTTCGCTGTTCTTCTAAACAATGTTTCGAACAAGCCCTATTTCTCTGGCTTTCAAGGAGAAATGTATGTACAAATGTATGTACATGTCCTGGCTTCACCTTTAACCCCTTCATGACCTTGGGATTTTTCCGTGTTCGTTTTTCACTCCCCTCCTTCCCAGAGCCATAACTTTTTTATTTTTCTGTGAATTTGGCCATGTGAGGGCTTATTTTTTGCGGGACGAGTTGTACTTTTGAACGACATCATTGGTTTCAGCATGTCGTGTACTAGAAAACGGCAAAAAAATTCCAAGTGCGGTGAAATTGCAAAAAAAGTGCAATCCCACACTGGTTTTTTGTTTGGCTTTTTTGCTAGGTTCACTAAATGCTAAAACTGACGTGACATTATGATTCTCCAGGTCAGTACGAGTTCATAGACACCTAACATGACTAGGTTATTTTTTTATCTAAGTGGTGAAAAAAAATTCCAAACTTTGCTAAAAAAAAAAAAGAAAAAAAATTGCGCCATTTTCCGATACTCATAGCGTCTCCATTTTTCGTGATCTGGGGTCGGTTAAGGGCTTATTTTTTGCGTGCCGTGATGACGTTTTTATTGATAGCATTTTGGTGCAGATACGTTCTTTTGATTGCCCGTTATTGCATTTTAATGCAATGTCGCGGCGACCTAAAAAACGTAATTCTGGCGTTTCGAATTTTTTTCTCGCTACGCCGTTTAGCGATCAGGTTAATGCTTTTTTTTAATTGATAGATCGGGCGATTCTGAGCCCGGCGATACCAAATATGTGTAGATTTGATTTTTTTTTAATTGATTTATTTTGATTGGGGCGAAAGGGGGGTGATTTAAACTTTTATATTTTTTTTATTTTGTTCACATTTTTTTTAACTTTTTTTTTTTTTTTTACTTTTGCCATGCTTCAATAGCCTCCATGGGAGGCTAGAAGCAGGCACAACGCGATCGGCTCTGCTACATAGCAGCGATCTGCTGATCGCTGCTATGTAGCAGAAATGGAGGTGTGCTGTGAGCGCCGACCACAGGGTGGCGATCACAGCCACCGGTCATCAGTAACCATAGAGGTCTCAAGGACCTCTATGGTTACAATGGAGACGCATCGCCGACCCCCGATCATGTGACGGGGGTCGGCGATGACGTCATTTCCAGCCGCCCGGCCGGATGCGGTAGTTAAATGCCGCTGTCTGCGATTGACAGCGGCATTTAACTAGTTAATAGGTGCGGGCAGATCGCGATTCTGCCCGCACCTATTGCGGGCACATGTCAGCTGTTCAAAACAGCTGACATGTCCCGACTTTGATGCGGGCTCACCGCGGAGCCCTGCATCAAAGCAGGGGATCTGACCTCGGACGTACTATCCCGTCCCAGGACAGATAGGGGTTAAAGGAAACCTATCAGCAGGATTGTGCACAGTAACCTACACACAGTGTCAGGTCGGCACCTTTATACTGAATAAATGATACCTTGGTTGATGAAATCTGTCTTGTGGTTGTTTCTTAAGCTTTATTTTCAGTTTTGTGTTAATGATATGCTCGTGCCCTAAGGTGGGGCTGGGGTATGTGGTGCACTGATTATTCATAATGCAGACTGCTGACAGGTCACTGAGCCCTCACTGACCTGCCCCCTAGTTTGCATAATGAATACCAGCATATACTGAATGAAAAAAACGCTTCTGCATGCAGGCAGGTGCCAGCTGTGCCACCTCCGCTGCAGCATAATCGCATGTTTACTGTGCACTTAATCCCTTTTGCTTATTTGAGAAAAAAAAATTAAATTTGAAAATGGCAAGCGCCGCGCCTGCACAGTAGCAGATATCGGTTGTGTATATATCTACTCTATCTACTCTATTCTAACCTATTCTATACTGTACGTGACAGATCATTTGCCGGCTTTTAATCTAAAATATATATATATATATATATATATATATATATATATACAGTGGGGCAAAAAAGTATTTAGTCAGTCAGCAATAGTGCAAGTTCCTCCACTTAAAAAGATGAGAGGCGTCTGTAATTTACATCATAGGTAGACCTCAACTATGGGAGACAAACTGAGAAAAAAAAATCCAGAAAATCACATTGTCTGTTTTTTTAACATTTTATTTGCATATTATGGTGGAAAATAAGTATTTGGTCAGAAACAAAATTTCATCTCAATACTTTGTAATATATCCTTTGTTGTCAATAACAGAGGTCAAACGATTTCTGTAAGTCTTCACAAGGTTGCCACACACTGTTGTTGGTATGTTGGCCCATTCCTCCATGCAGATCTCCTCTAGAGCAGTGATGTTTTTGGCTTTTCGCTTGGCAACACGGACTTTCAACTCCCTCCAAAGGTTTTCTATAGGGTTGAGATCTGGAGACTGGCTAGGCCACTCCAGGACCTTGAAATGCTTCTTACGAAGCCACTCCTTCGTTGCCCTGGTGGTGTGCTTTGGATCATTGTCATGTTGAAAGACCCAGCCACGTTTCATCTTCAATGCCCTTGCTGATGGAAGGAGGTTTGCACTCAAAATCTCACGATACATGGCCCCATTCATTATTTCATGTACCCGGATCAGTCGTCCTGGCCCCTTTGCAGAGAAACAGCCCCAAAGCATGATGTTTCCACCACCATGCTTTACAGTAGGTATGGTGTTTGATGGATGCAACTCAGTATTCTTTTTCCTCCAAACACGACAAGTTGTGTTTCTACCAAACAGTTCCAGTTTGGTTTCATCAGACCATAGGACATTCTCCCAAAACTCCTCTGGATCATCCAAATGCTCTCTAGCAAACTTCAGATGGGCCCGGACATGTACTGGCTTAAGCAGTGGGACACGTCTGGCACTGCAGGATCTGAGTCCATGGTGGCGTAGTGTGTTACTTATGGTAGGCCTTGTTACATTGGTCCCAGCTCTCTGCAGTTCATTCACTAGGTCCCCCCGCGTGGTTCTGGGATTTTTGCTCACCGTTCTTGTGATCATTCTGACCCCACGGGGTGGGATTTTGCGTGGAGCCCCAGATCGAGGGAGATTATCAGTGGTCTTGTATGTCTTCCATTTTCTAATTATTGCTCCCACTGTTGATTTCTTCACTCCAAGCTGGTTGGCTATTGCAGATTCAGTCTTCCCAGCCTGGTGCAGGGCTACAATTTTGTTTCTGGTGTCCTTTGACAGCTCTTTGGTCTTCACCGTAGTGGAGTTTGGAGTCAGACTGTTTGAGGGTGTGCACAGGTGTCTTTTTATACTGATAACAAGTTTAAACAGGTGCCATTACTACAGGTAATGAGTGGAGGAAAGAGGAGACTCTTAAAGAAGAAGTTACAGGTCTGTGAGAGCCAGAAATCTTGATTGTTTGTTTCTGACCAAATACTTATTTTCCACCATAATATGCAAATAAAATGATAAAAAAACAGACAATGTGATTTTCTGGATTTTTTTTTCTCAGTTTGTCTCCCATAGTTGAGGTCTACCTATGATGTAAATTACAGACGCCTCTCATCTTTTTAAGTGGTGGAACTTGCACTATTGCTGACTGACTAAATACTTTTTTGCCCCACTGTATATATATATATATATATATATATATATATACACAGTCATGGCCAAAAGTATTGACACCCCTGCAATTCTGTCAGATAATACTCAGTTTCTTCCTGAAAATGATTGCAAACACAAATTCTTTGGTATTATTATCTTCATTTAATTTGTCTTAAGTGAAAAAACACAAAAGAGAATGAAGCAAAAAGCAAAACATTGATCATTTCACACAAAACTCCAAAAATGGGCCAGACAAAAGTATTGGCACCCTTAGCCTAATACTTGGTTGCACAACCTTTAGCCAAAATAACTGCGACCAACCGCTTCCGGTAACCATCAATGAGTTTCTTACAATGCTCTGCTGGAATTTTAGACCATTCTTCTTTGGCAAACTGCTCCAGGTCCCTGATATTTGAAGGGTGCCTTCTCCAAACTGCCATTTTTAGATCTCTCCACAGGTGTTCTATGGGATTCAGGTCTGGACTCATTGCTGGCCACCTTAGAAGTATCCAGTGCTTTCTCTCAAACCATTTTCTAGTGCTTTTTGAAGTGTGTTTTGGGTCATTGTCCTGCTGGAAGACCCATGACCTCTGAGGGAGACCCAGCTCTCTCACACTGGGCCCTACATTATGCTGCAAAATTTGTTGGTAGTCTTCAGACTTCATAATGCCATGCACACGGTCAAGCAGTCCAGTGCCAGAGGCAGCAAAGCAACCCCAAAACATCAGGGAACCTCCGCCATGTTTGACTGTAGGGACCGTGTTCTTTTCTTTGAATGTCTCTTTTTTTCTCCTGTAAACTCAATGTTGATGCCTTTGCCCAAAAAGCTCTACTTTTGTCTCATCTGACCAGAAAACATTCTTCCAAAACGTTTTAGGCTTTTTCAGGTAAGTTTTGGCAAACTCCAGCCTGGCTTTTTATGTCTCGAGGTAAGAAGTGGGGTCTTCCTGGGTCTCCTACCATACAGTCCCTTTTCATTCAGACGCCGATGGATAGTACGGGTTGACACTGTTGTACCCTCGGACTGCAGGGCAGCTTGAACTTGTTTGGATGTTAGTCGAGGTTCTTTATCTAACATCCGCACAATCTTGCGTTGAAATCTCTTGTCAATTTTTCTTTTCCGTCCACATCTAGGGAGGTTAGCCACAGTACCATGGGCTTTAAACTTCTTGATGACACTGCGCACGGTAGACACAGGAACATTCAGGTCTTTGGAGATGGACTTGAAGCCTTGAGATTGCTCATGCTTCCTCACAATTTGGTTTCTCAAGTCCTCAGACAGTTCTTTGCTCTTCTTTCTTTTCTCCATGCTCAATGTGGTACACACAAGGACAGAGGTTGAGTCAACTTTAATCCATGTCAACTGGCTGCAAGTGTGATTTAGTTATTGCCAACACCTGTTAGGTGCCACAGGTAAGTTACAGGTGCTGTTAATTACACAAATTAGAGAAGCATCACATGATTTTTCCAACAGTGCCAATACTTTTGTCCACCCCCTTTTTTATGTTTGGTGTGGAATTATATCCAATTTGGCTTTAGGACACTTCTTTTTGTGTTTTTTCATTTAAGACAAATTAAATGAAGATAATAATAACAAAGAATTTGGGTTTGCAATCATTTTCAGGAAGAAACTGAGTATTATCTGACAGAATTGCAGGGGTGTCAATACTTTTGGCCATGACTGTATATATATATATATATTTTGAAGAATATTTGGTTTTAAAACGATGTGTACAGTTGTGTATTAGAATGCGATTTTAACATGAGCTTTTTACATAGAGAGGACTGCTGTATATAAAAGCTCATGTTAAAATCGCATTGCATATGGATGTCATACGGTTACTAGATGCGAGGAAATCGCATCCTCGCATTGCAAACGGATTACATACGGATCACTGTTCAGGGAACATTTGTGAGATTCTCGGCTGTGAAAATCGGACCGAGTTTTTATACGTTAAGTGTGACTCCAGCCTAACAGTGATTAAAAGACATTAGTGATGTTAGACTGCTATTATTTTGAACATAGCTGGACACGGAGAACCATTTTATCATATCGATGCAAGACAACTGTTGACCATATACATTGCTCAAAAAAATAAAGGGAACACTAAAATCCTAGATATCACTGAATTAAATATTCCAGTTGTAAATCTTTATTCATTACAAAGTGGAATGTGTTGAGAACAATAAAACCTAAAAATGATCAACGTAAATCATAACTAATATCCTACGGAGGTCTGTAGTTGGAATGATGCTCAAAATCAAAGTGGAAAATGAAGTTACAGGCGGATCCAAATTCAGTGGAAATGTCTCAAGACAAGGAAATTGTCACGGGGCTACCGGGACAGAGGTTCCAGAGAACCGAAGCGCTTTGGGCCTCGTTCACACACAGTGAACAGAAGCTCTTCTGTATTCTGACCTGGCTGCTTTGGGCCAGCAGTGCAGGAGTTAACCTTATTGCTGAATAAAAGAGAAAAAATAACATATGGACGGCACTGCCCCAACTAAATCCATAATCTTCAGGAAAGCCGGTACTAAAAAGCTATATCATGTCAGCAACAGCCATGACGAAAAAGATATCGGGTGCAAAACCATAAATAACATATGTGTCCCAGGTAGCAAAAGAAAAAAGCAGGATGCACTCATCAATCTTCAAAGTAGCAAATTTTATTGAGTCTTCACAATTAAAACTTCATGGCTGGGGGAGAAGAAAAGGAGCTCGTGCGAGTAGGGGAGACGACGGCCGTTTCGCGCGGTCCTTGCGCTTCAACGGGTCTGCATGAGTGAGGGCAGAATGGTGGATGGGATATGGTGGCCAATAAGCCCACCCCCAACATAAACCCGCCCACATACCTACAACCTCACTCATGTCAAGAAATACAAACTAAAAACATGCACTCGGGTGACATCCGAGTGCAGCCTGAATAAAAACAAGATAAGTTATATACTATTAATCCACATAAATTATGTTTAGGGAAAGAAGAAAAGTTTTTTACAAAAAACAGCAGCAATATAAACAATTGTGAGATATCCTACAGTCGGTATTTTAAGCATTATGCAAAAAAAGATTTTTTTATGCAAATTTTATTTTTTTTAAATATAAATATATGCAACACAATAACTCACTCTTTAAAATAAAGAGCCTTCACAGAAAAATGGACATATCTATCCTATCATTGAATCCTAATGGTCCCACAGCATTGGTTCGCATAATCCATTTGGCTTCCTGCCTCAGAAGGAGATTGTCCCAATTACCTCCCCTGGCCGGAGCATTCACTCGTTCAATTCCTGCAAATGTAAGTACAGCGGCGTTACCTCCATGTACATCTTTGATATGTGAAATCAGCCTAGGGACACCTTTCCCGGTAATTATCGACCTGCAATGTTCACGAAATCTGATATATAGGGAACAAATAGTTTTCCCTATATAAAACAACTTGCAGGGACAAAAAATAACAGACATCGTGATCGGTTTTGCAGGTTATAAAATCTTTTACACAATGATCTATGCCTCCCATATGCAGTAACCGCTCCGTGTTATGCTGACTACAAAATGAACAATGTCCACATTTAAAATTTCCCTTGGGGATACTGGAATTTAGCCAATTCTTATTATTGTTAGGAACAATTCTATTTCTGACTAATTTATCTCTCAGACGTATACTGCGTTTATTAGCGATTAAGGGACCTTTTGTGGCTATATCAGCTATGTCTTTATAGCGCTCCAACAAGTGCCAATTTTTCCTGATAGAGGAACGAATATGACTGTCCATTGTGCTAAAACGGAAACAAAAAGTGAATTTCTTCTCTTTATTTTTACCCGTATCATTAGCACTATTACTGCATATTAACCCTGTATTTCCACCCTCCATGACTCTATTTCGGGCTGACTGAATCAATTTTGCAGGGTACCCCCTTTGTTTAAATCTCTTTTCCATCTCCAAAGATTGTCTAGAAAAACCCTCATCAGTGTTTTTCGCTCTCCTAACTCTGAGGAATTGACTATAGGGTAATGCATTTTTTACATGTCTAGGGTGGTAGCTGTTAAAGTGTAACATAGCATTTGTGGCTACTAGTTTCTGATACAGAGAGGTACAGATAACTCCTTCCTTTATTTCAACAAATATGTCTAAAAAAACCAATGACTGCCCTCCAAATACAGATGTAAATGTCATATTCATGTCATTATTTTTGTTCAAAAAAAGCACAAAGTCATTGAATAGTGCTTCTGTACCATCCCATATGATCACTATGTCATCGATATATCTAGCAAATAATTTGATGTGTTTCAAAAAACAATTTCTGTCAGAATAGATATACCTTTCTTCGAAAAAAGCCAAGTATAAGTTAGCGAATGTGCATGCAGCTGGCGTGCCCATCGCTGTACCAACTACTTGTATAAACCATTTGTCCAAAAAAGTGAAAGCATTATGAGATAAGATAAAATTTAATCCATCACATACAAAATCAATGAAATGTGCACTATTACCTGTAGAGCCCAATATTTGTCTAATGGCGTCAACCCCCTTGTCATGAGGGATATTTGTATAAAGACTTTCCACGTCTATTGACGCCAAAGAAAAACCTTGTTGCCACTGAAAATTGCGTATGTTACTCAAAAAGGCTTTTGTATCTTTTAAATAAGACGGTACGTCTTTAAGCAATGGGCACAATAACCAATCTATGTACTGGGACAAAGGCTCAGTTAATGAGCCTGTCCCAGAAACAATTGGTCGCCCAGGAGGGTGGTCTATAGATTTGTGGACCTTTGGGTTACAGTACCAATGTGCCTTAATAGGGTAATCAGGCAGCAGTTTTTCTGCGAGATCACTCCTCGTTCTACCTGTTTCCGCAAAAAAGTCATCAACTCGATTTTATGTTTATGCGTAGGGTCACCGGACAAAGGTTTATATATTTTATCATCTGACAATTGTTTTGAGGCTTCCGATATATACATTATTCTAGGGAGCAAAACAATTTTACCCCCCTTATCAGCAGGTCTTATTATTGTATCATCCCATTTTTTTATTTCTTCCATAGCTTTACTTTCTGCCGCTGTAAGATTGGAGGGGGCATTATTGTATATAAGAGCCTCAATATCTCTAGTTACCTGTGCTTCGAATAAATCGATCATGTTCCCCGGTGAAATCGATGGCATATACTTAGATGGTACACCTCCAATAAAAGGTTTCACATGTGCAATATCTTTATCATCAGGCATGTGAGGGCTATCAGATATACCCAACAGTAATTCTGCATCTTCTCTCATATCTGCTAATGCCCCCATACCTGCCATAAACCCCAATGGGCCAATCTGACATGGTGTCTCACCTTCTGGGACCGCTACAGACTGCGATTGATTTATAAATGCTTTATGGAGATGGATTTTCCTTATAGACTTAAACAGATCAATTTTAAATTCTATTAGGTCAAACTCTTCTGGAATGCTATAATTTAAGCCCTTAGACAACAAAGAAAGGTGTGCTTCAGTCAATTCATGTGCAGTAAGATTGAGAACCGCTTCTTCTTTAGAAACCGCTAATAATGCTGTGTCCAAGCTACATGTTTCCGTTTCTGGGGACGACCCACTGCGTTTCTTTCTTCTCCCCCTCCTGATTTTTCGCCTAAAGGGAGTAATATCTCTGTGTTGCTAGGTGTTTCTGCCGGTAATTGTTCACAGGAGCTCGTTGAGGCTGCAGCCCCTTCACTAAAACTGGAATCAGATTCTGTTGTTATATAGTCTCGTTTTTCTCCCGGATTTTTCTATTTAAAGAAACGTTTCTTCCTCTGTCTGCTTTTATTATTTGTTCCCATAGAGGCATCTTCATATCTCATATTTCGTTTGCCCCAAGAAAAAATATGTCCTGTTTCAAAGTCCATTTTGTCACGAATAAATTTGTCCTTTTTCCTTTGTTTTATATCCGCTTGCATCGGGATTAATCTGCTGTCCAATTTTTTGTTAAAGTTATTCCATTGACTAGCTGTCAATCTTTGTTTTAATTCTTCCTTAGCTTTATTAAGTTCTGTGTTTACAACTTCATAATTGCATAAATTGGTTCTTAGTACCAAATCCAATAAATCTTTAGAACATTTAAGCATAATGATCTCCCATTCCTTGCTGAAGGAAACGTTATCGCTGAACTGTGACTTATGTTTCCATACCCTCAGTCCTCGTGGAACTCTGCCACTGTCCACGTAAGATTTAAGGGAGTTGTTAGTCCAGAATAATCTTATTTCTCTCTCCGCCAGATTAGTTAATTTATGCTCTAATGATTTAGTACTTAACGAATGTATTTCTTCCTCCTGCTCGCACTCCTTAAAGTAATTTTCAAAGTCCTCCCGGCCTGCTTGTAAGCCTGAACTAGGCTGCATGGCTGTTAGGTCCATTTGCTCCATGCTGCAAATAGCTGAAAATAGCTGAAAAACCGGTTTCCAAACACCTGTTTGTATCAATGTAATTAGGCGTTTTTTTCAATGGAATATAGTCCGATGTGCTCCGGCCAATAGAAAAAAAGAATATAAAAAATGAATAAAAGAGAAAAAATAGCATATGGACGGCACTGCCCCAACTAAATCCATAATCTTCAGGAAAGCCAGTACTAAAAAGCTATATCATGTCAGCAACAGCCATGGCGAAAAAGATATTGGGTGCAAAACCATAAATAACATATGTGTCCCAGGTAGTAAAAGAAAAAAGCAGGATGCACTCACCAATCTTCAAAGTAGCAAATTTTATTGAGTCTTCACAATTAAAACTTCATGGCCGGGGGAGAAGAAAAGGAGCTCATGCGAGCAGGGGAGACGACGGCCGTTTCGCGCGGTCCTTGCGCTTCAACGGGTCTGCATGAGTGAGGGCAGAGTGATGGATGAGATATGGTGGCCAATAAGCCCACCCCCAACATAAACCCGCCCACATACCTACAACCTCACTCATGTCAAGAAATACAAACTAAAAATATGCACTCGGGTGACATGCAGTATACGTCTGAGAGATAAATTAGTCAGAAATAGAATTGTTCCTAACAATAATAAGAATTGGCTAAATTCCAGTATCCCCAAGGGAAATTTTAAATGTGGACATTGTTCATTTTGTAGTCAGCATAACACGGAGCGGTTACTGCATATGGATAGATCACTGTGTAAAAGATTTTATAACCTGCAAAACCGATCACGTTGTCTATGTTATTTTTTGTCCCTGCAAGTTGTTTTATATAGGGAAAACTATTCGTTCCCTATATATCAGATTTCGTGAACATTGCAGGTCGATAATTACCGGGAAAGGTGTCCCTAGGCTGATTTCACATATCAAAGATGTACATGGAGGTAACGCCGCTGTACTTACATTTGCAGGAATTGAACGAGTGAATGCTCCGGCCAGGGGAGGTAATTGGGACAATCTCCTTCTGAGGAAGGAAGCCAAATGGATTATGCGAACCAACGCTGTGGGACCATTAGGATTCAATGATAGGATAGATATGTCCATTTTTCTGTGAAGGCTCTTTATTTTAAAGAGTGAGTTATTGTGTTGCATATATTTATATTAAAAAAAAAAAAAAATTTTGCATAAAAAAATCTTTTTTGCATAATGCTTAAAATACCGACTGTAGGATATCTCACAATTGTTTATATTGCTGCTGTTTTTTGTAAAAAACTTTTCTTCTTTCCCTAAACATAATTTATGTGGATTAATAGTATATAACTTATCTTGTTTTTATTCAGGCTGCACTCGGATGTCACCCGAGTGCATGTTTTTAGTTTGTATTTCTTGACATGAGTGAGGTTGTAGGCATGTGGGCGGGTTTATGTTGGGGGTGGGCTTATTGGCCACCATATCCCATCCACCACTCTGCCCTCACTCATGCAGACCCGTTGAAGTGCAAGGACCGCGCGAAACGGCCGTCGTCTCCCCTGCTCGCACGAGCTCCTTTTCTTTTCCCCCAGCCATGAAGTTTTAATTGTGAAGACTCAATAAAATTTGCTACTTTGAAGATTGGTGAGTGCATCCTGCTTTTTTCTTTTGCAACCTTATTGCTGAGTTGCTGTGTGCTGGGTCTCTCAGCTGAAGTGGATTTTTGTAATCTCCTGCTCTTTATAGACCAGAGGTGTCAAACTGCATTCCTCGAGGGCTGCAAACAGGTCATGTTTTCAGGATTTCCTTGTGTTGCATAGGTGATAATTTAATCACCTGCACAGAATGATTCCATCACCTGTGCAATACTAAGGAAATCCTGAAAACATGACCTGTTTGCAGCCCTCGAGGAATGCAGTTTGACACCTCTGTTATAGACCCAGCCTAGTGTCAGTGATCAGTTCTGCTGCCTGGCTTGGAGGTTGAAGGAGCGTAGTATTTGGAGCTTGGAGGTTTATTACAGAGATTGGTGTCTGCTGTTTTGGTTGCATGTTAAACCTGTTTCCCTTCCTAGTTTTCGCCTTCTCTTCCCTTCTATGTGTACCCTCTGTGGTTGTGTGAGTTTGAGACTTTTAGTTACCTTGTCTGTATACCCTGTTTATTGTTGTGTTAATACACTGGTGCAGTTCTCCCTGGGGGTAGAGGGGGCCACTGATAGAGCCTGCACAGGAGACAGGGATACGCTGGCGGTTCAGGCCTCCTAACCATTAGAGGTACCCCTGAGATAAGGGAAAGTCAGGGCCCCATTATAGTGGCAGGGACAGGTGCAGGTCCCAGTATGCCATCCTGCCCCTTTATCGCCATTAACGGCGTGACAGAAATGATGCGCAGAAGTGTGTGTGGCCTCCACTTTCCTGTATAACCTCCCTAAAACGCCTGGGCATGCTCCTGATGAGGCAGCGGATGGTCTCCTGAGAAATCTTCTCCCAGACCTGGACTAAAGCATTCGTCAACTCCTGGACAGTCTGTGGTGCAATGTGACGTTGGTGGATGGTGCGAGACATGATGTCCCGAGACCTGATGTCCCAGATGTGTTCAATCGGATTCAGGTCTGGGGAACGGGCGGGCCAGTCCATAGCTTCAATGCCTTCATCTTGCAGGAACTGCTGACACACTTTAGCCACATGAGGTCTGGCATTGTCCTGCATTAGGAAAAACCCAGGGCCAACCGCACCAGCATATGGTCTCACAAGGGGTCTGAGGATCTAATCTCGGTACTTAATGGCAGTCAGATAACCTCTGGCGAGCACATGGAGGGCTGTGCAGCCCTCCGAAGAAATGCCACCCCACACCATTACTGACCCACTGCCAAACCGGTCATGCTGAAGGATGTTGCAGGTAGCAGATCGCTCTCTACGGCATCTCCAGACTGTCACGTGTGCTCAGTGTGAACCTGCTTTCATCTGTGAAGAGCACAGGGCGCCAGTAGCGAATTTGTCAATGCAAGTGTTCTGTGGCAAATGCCAAGCTTCCTGCACGGTGTTAGGCCATCTGTGGACATCGGGCACTCAGACCATCCTCATGGAGTCGGTTTCTAACCATTTGTGCAGAAAAAGCACATTTGTGGCCTGCTGTGAGTTATTTTGCAGGGCTGACAGTGCTCCTCCTTGCACAAAGGCTGAGATAGCAGTCCTGTTGCTGGGTTGATGCCCTCCCACGGCCGCCTCCATGTCTCCTGGTGTACTGGCCTGTCTCCTGGTAGCATCTGCAGCCTCTGGACACTACGCTGACAGACACAGCAAACCTTGCCACAGCTCGCATTGATGTGCCATCCTGGATGAGCTGCACTACCTGAGCCACTCGTGTGGGTTATAGAGTCTGTCTCATGCTACCATGAGTGTGAAAGCACAACCAACATTGAAAAGTGACCAAAACATCAGCCAGAAAGCATTGGTACTGAGATGTGGTCTGTTGTCCTCACCTGCAGAACTACTCCTGCATTGAGTGTGTCTTGATAATTGCCAATAATTTCCATCTGTTGTCTATTCCATTTGCACAACAGCATGTAAAATTGATTGTCAAACAGTGTTGCTTCCAAAGTGGACAGTTTGATTTCACAGAATTTTCATATACTAGGAGTTATATTCTGTTTAAACGTTCCCTTTATTTTTTTTTGAGCAGTGTATAAAGAAAAACCTTGAATCTATATAAATGAGGCTGCAACTGCAAAGCGAACTGGCCAATTTCAGGGTATTAATCCACATTATTCCTTGGTTAGTGCTACCCCATGAGTTTGCTTGTCATCTACTCACCAGTGCTAACAGTAAAATATTTTGCATTCTACAGACATGAAACACAAAGCAGGATAACTGGAAAACAATTTGGAAGAGTGGTGAACTAGCTGGGAAAAGTTCCTCCTTGGAAGCTAAGGCGGATGTTTCCAGTATGGTATGATTTGGTGGACTTAAGCTTACAAGTCCCACAACAAGATATTAGTGCAGTAAAGGCCCCCATACACATTAGGTAACAATGGCCGAACCCCCCTCTAATGGCTTATGGTCTAATCTGTATGTGAGCCTCGTGACTCAGACCCAATGGATGAAAGAGATAAGGATCCAGCATATGTAATTTCAGACTGCAGATCTTTTTGTTCTCGGTGAGATAAGCTGCCACCAGGATGATTGAAGAGCACTCGTTGAAATGTGTATTAATGGGCTGGGAGAGTGATCACATCGACTTGTTCTGAGGGTCTCGGAAGCACGCAGGGAGCCCCTCCCTGCGCGATGCTTCTCTATGCTACCGGAACGCTGCGATCTTGTTTGATCACAAAAACCAAAAATCAATAACACCTATAGGTCAAGGGAAGTCAAAAATATAATGTAAAATTCCTTTAGAGATTACAGATAAAACATATCTTTATTCAATGTATAAAACAATGAAAAACAACCACTATCAAACAACAGACAACCGCACTCTCTAAATTAACCCTATCACGGACCCTATATTGTACTACCTAGCAGCGGAGGTTGGCACCCTAAAACACAATCGAGATTGGCGCCCCTGCTCACCGTCGACTGCCCCTAGGTCTCCTGTTGTTGCCCTGGTTAAAGTGTAACATTTGGGCTACCAATTACTCAACAGGAAATAAATAGACAGAAATATGATACAGTCCATCTTGGCTATTGCTCTGCAAAAAGGCCAAATTTGTGACAGAGACACAGACATAAAAAGTGCAAATTAGTGCTAAAGTGAACAAATATCCTTGCTATGCTGCTCCCTGCTATTATCAATCCTGCCTGACTGTGGTGGTAGGCACCCTAATGTTCAGCGGATATGGCGCCCCCACTCCACGACAGCTATCCCTCAGATGCCCTATGGGTAGCTATATAGGCAGGAGTAATACACAGATGGACTGTATCATATTTCTGTCTGTCTATTTCTTGTTGAGTAATTGGTAGCCCAAGTGTTACACTTTAACCAGGGCAACAACAGGAGACCTAGGGGCAGTTGACGGTGAGCGGGGGGCACCAATCTCGATTGTGTTTTAGGGTGCCAACCTCCGCTGCTATATAGTACAATATAGGGTCCATGATAGGGTTAATTTAGAGAGCACGGTTGTCTGTTGTGTTTGATTGTGGTTGTTTTTCATGGTTTTATACATTGAATAAAGATATGTTTTATCTGTAATCGCTAAAGGAATTTTAGGTCATTTGCTTATATTTTTGATCTTGTTTGATCGCAGTGTTCCGGGGGTTAAAGTGCCTGGAGCGGTCTGTGACTGCTCCTGGCACTTAGTCCCGGGTGTAAGCTGTGATAATCAGCTGACACCCGGCCGTGCTCACACCCCCCCCCCCCCCCGTAAGTGCGGCTGATCGCGTATGATGTACCATCCCGTCCATGGGAATTAAGTCCCAGGTCACATGGATGGGATAGTACGTCCGATAGCAGAAAGGGGTTAAAGCGGTTTTCCCACAAACAAAAGTACATTTTCATCAATAGATTTTGGAATAATAATTTCCACAAATGGATGTGTTTAAATAAAATGTTCCTGTGCTGAGATAATCTTATAAATGTGCCCCTGCTGTGTACTGTGTAATGGCTGTGTCTGATCGTACAGGAACACGGTCTGATCATACCACATACAGGGGAGAAAAAGAAAAAAAAAAAAAAAAAGTGTACAGACGCAGGGGATCACAAATGGTTCTTTCTTTCTTTGAAGTAAAACATTGTTTAAAAACAGGCAGGGAAATGTTTTACCTCACAAAAAGAATCATCTGTGATCCAATGCTGTCCTGTCTGTATACTCTGTAGCCGAATCAGATCTCATACTTTGCACTGACGAGGGCCAATAGCCCGAAACAGTGTCTGAAAAATTGAGATTCTGCTTTGGCTTTTATCCCAAGTCATATTGCAAGACTCAAAGGGTTGATTGTGACTTGTAGGATCGCTACTTTCAACAGGTGGCGCTATATAGAGTTCGAGTCGTCTTTCTCTCTGAAGAGGCAATTTGCATACTGGTGTAAAGGGATTCCGGTGAAACAAAAAAAAATCATGCAGTATTGTCTACATTGGTCTATATGCCTTACTGTAGTGCATAATTAAGTCAGTCACTATGACAATTAGTCCAGACAAAAGATCAAGGCTCTACTTCTGAGGCCATTTGTACGAAATGCAAGGAAATAAAAAGCTTTAAAAGAATTTATGAAATTATGACACATTTCACACATGTAACATTGTTCAATAAAATTTTTATTAGCTGTTCTCCTCTTTCTGACAAATGGAATGAAGAATGCTGCCTGTTCATTACCAACTAGAATCATTTAGTAAGTGTATAATGAGGCTTTCAGAAGCATATACATTTTTGTAAAAACAAATCCAAAAAACTAGCAATGGATAATAAGTACCAAACAATGTACTTGTTCAAGACCATAACTTTCATTGAGATTCCCACCTATTAAAAGAAGAACCCGGCGTGAATCTAAACACAGATTGTCATGAACATGGTACATGCAGCTTATAGTGTAAATGCACATAAAAACTCAGGACCATTAGAGGTGAAATTCCACACAGGGTAAACACATGCACATTACATAAAAATAACACACCAGGGACTCTTCAGAAGAGAGGAGAACACGCCTAGGTTTAATAAAGCAGCTAACCTTCCTTAACCCAGCATCAATTAACACAGCCACCAAAGTCTTGTTCATATTTCGTGCGAAAAGAAGTTACGATATAATTCATACTTCTCAAAAAAAAACAATTGGAGGTGATAAGAGAAAAATATATATATATTTTATATTCATATATGCATGTGTGCAAGAAAAGTACTTCCATAGTTAGAGTTTAAAGAAAGTTTAATATTTTATTATAACAAAATAGGCAGTTATTGTGGGTAAAATATTAAAAATCTGTCCTCTAAGAATAAACAGCATTAAGTCTATGAATCCAATTCTCCAAGTGAGATGAAAAGATAATGTGTTCTCGTGTAGTGTTTCTATGCAAGACCAGACCTTCAAGAGGCTATGTTAATTACCTGAAGTTTTACTCTTCATAAAGGTGATCTTTAAATAAAAAACCAACACATTCAGACTGTTAAATTATGTTACATGTACAAGATTAACCGAGTTAAAGTAAAATTCCCAGCAAGAATAATGGGATTAAAAAAATAAAATTTTATTACAATGTACGGTTTTAGGTTATTCCTTCCATTGCAAAACTATTTATAGTAATGCTGCAGCAATAGATTTCTAAATGAAAACCTCTGCTCATGTAGAGAACCATATCAAGTCAAAACAGTATAGAGAGAATGAAATGCATAGGCCAAACCATGCTATTAAAAGCGAAATTGTGCAAAGATGCTCACAATATAGTTAAGACCACTTATTTCATTTATTTTATTTTTCTTTATCTGAAAATTGTCTATAAAGCTTTTTTCGTAAAATGCATTTGTCATTTTCCCTTAAACATTAAGGAAATTTGCCACTTATTTAGTTTTTATGTTTTAACCTTTAATAACTGGTCCGGCCGTTCCACCTTAAAAAAAAAAACCCAACAAAACAACAAAATTGGGACATAATTAAAATGAGTTAAAATATGACAATGTAAAAGGTGGAAGGAACGGCAGCAAATAAGTGGCGCGAACAGTGCCAAAAGAAATGGAGCCTGTTCGGTTGGGAGAAGGTATTGTGTGTATGTACGGGCAGTGATGGGGACTCATTAGTTCATTTCATGTCTCATAATTTCTCTTTTGCAGGTACCCAGATAAAAGTGCTGGACTGTTCTTCTATGATCTGTTTCACATGATTGTAAATTTCCTCTAGTGTGTCTCCTTGAACAATCGCTAAAACAAAAAAACAAAAATATAAATTAACAAAACAGTTGATAAAAGGGAATTACGGTAGTCACATTAGTCTGAGGGCAGCAAAACATGGTGACAGAGGTCCAAATTCCAGGGATGTGTCAATCACTGGGCTTCTTGTTGCAGCTCTGCTAGTCCTCTCAATGGGGGAGTTCTTTCTAAGCCGATAATGCACTATTGCGTTATACAGATTTCTACTCAATAGTCGAGGAACAAGACAGCTGGAGCTCATGTATATCAAGGGATACATAGCAGGAGATTATGATTGAGAGTAAGTACTAGCAGAGCTGCAGCAGCTTAAAAAGTGTTTTATTAAAATGTCAGCAAGAAGCTCAGTAAGTGACATCACTGGAATTACAGTCTCTGTCTTTATATTACTTAAAAACTTACAACAGATGCTATATAAAACGGGCATTTTCTCGATCAAACATTAAAAGGATGTGTCCAATAATAGACATCCCCTGATTAAATGCATATAGTAAAGAAAAACAAAACAAATATAAACATACTAGTTGGCCCGTGCAAAAATTTTGCACATTAGTTGTCGGGGGTGCAGGCAATTTCAGGAAAATCAAGTTGGTCCAATGAAAATTTATTTAATGAGATGAACACATTTTATATATATGTATACATACATACATACATAAATAAACACACACACACACAATACTGACCAAAGGACACACCTTCTCATTTAAAGATTTTTCTGTATTTTCATGACTATGAAAATTGTACATTCACACTGAAGGCATTAAAACTAACAATCTTGAAAGAGTTCCCAGAGATGTGTTGGCCCTTTTGCCTTCACTCTGCGGTCCAGCTCACCCCAAACCATCTCGATTGGGTTCAGGTCTGGTGACTGTGGAGACCAGGTCATCTGGCGTAGCACCCCATCACTCTCCTTCTTGGTCAAATAGCCCTTACACAGCCTGGAGGTGTGTTTGGGATCATTGTCCTGTTGAAAAATAAATGATGGTCCAAAGCATGCCGCTGCAAGATGCTGTGGTAGCCATGCTGGTTCATTATGCCTTCAATTTAGAATAAATCCCCAACAGTGTCACGAGCAAAGCACCTCCACACCATCACACCTCCTCCATGCTTCACTGTGGGAACCAGGCATGTAGAGTCCATCCGTTCACCTTTTCTGCGTCGCACAAAGACACGGTGGTTGGAAGCAAAGATCTCAAATTTGGACTCATCAGACCAAAGCACAGATTTCCACTGGTCTAATGTCCATTCCTTGTGTTCTTTAGCGCAAACAAGTTTCTTCTGCTTGTTGCCTGTTCTTAGCAGTGTTTTCCTAGCTGCTATTTTACCATGAAGGCCTGCATGAAGGCCTGCTGCACAAAGTCTCCTCTTAACAGTTGTTGTAGAGATGTGTCTGCTGCTAGAACTCTGTGTGGCATTGACCTGGTCTCTAATATGAGCTGCGATTTCTGAGGCTGGTGACTCGGATAAAATTATCCTCAGAAGCAGAGGTGACTCTTGGTTTTCCTTTCCTGGGGCGGTCCTCATGTGAGCCAGTTTCTTTGTAGCGCTTGATGGTTTTTGCAACTGCACTTGGGGACACTTTCAAAGTTTTCCCAATTTTTCGGACTGACTGACCTTCATTTCTTAAAGTAATGATGGCCACTCGTTTTTCTTTACTTAGCTGCTTTTTTCTTGCCATAATACAAATTCTAACAGTCTATTCAGTAGGACTATCAGCTGTGTATCCACCAGACTTCTGCCAACACAACTGATGGTCCCAACCCCATTTATAAGGCAAGACACCCAATTATTAAACCTGACAGGACACCTGTGAAGTGAAAACCATTTCCGGTGACTACCTCTTGAAGCTCATCAAGAGAATGCCAAGAGTGTGCAAAGCAGTCATCAAAGCAAAAGGTGGCTACTTTGAAGAACCTAGAATATAAGACATATTTCCAGTTTCACAGTTTTTTGTTAAGTATATAATTCCACGTGTTAATTCATAGTTTTGATGCCTTCAGTGTGAATGTACAACTTTCATAGTCCTGAAAATACAGAAAAATCTTTAAATGAGAAGGTGTGTCCAAACTTTTGGTCTGTACTGTATATATGTATATATAACTCTATATATGTTTTCACAAATATTTGAGCCCATGGATCCATTATATGTCCATTTTGCAAGGCGGCGAGAAAATCTTGCCATACGGATGCTAAAATGCGAGAAAGTCGCATCGCACACGGATGACATACGGATCACTGTTCAGGGAACATTTCTGGGATTCTCGTCCATGTAAAAGGGACCGATTTTTTATACGTTGTGTGTAACTCCAGCCTAAAGGGGATCCCACAACATTAAACATAATGTTATTTTACTTAGTGATCAGAAGGGGTCTGATTGTCAGGACCTTGCAAAAGAACAGGGGCAGCAGCATTTTCTTCCCCTCCACAGCAGCACTGCCATCTATCTGCAGTGTAGGGAAGTGCAACACAGCCCTATGTATGTGAACAGAGCAGATCCATGTACAACAGTGCCACTTTGACAGTAAAAATGATGAAGGAGAATTGACCCCATAACTGAGCGTATTTACACCATTGTATAATAATTGGGAATATCCCTTTAAAAAAAAAAAGTAATATCTGAAGATTATTTTATCTTTTTTTTCCCCTACTGATGGATTTTTATTTTCAATTTTTGCAAGTCTGAGTTGTCAGATGAGATGTCAAATCTATTAACAGGAGAACCAGGAGTATAATAGGTATATAAATTTATTACAAATACAGGGTATAAATATACATACAGTAAGTGACGTAAGATGATAGTATATAAGCAGAGAGAACACAATATAAAGTGCAAGAAAGGATGGAAACACGGGAAACCAGTATCCACCCAGTGTGCGGGAGCACAAAAAAAAAGAAAAAAAATCCAAAACAGTCTGATACAACAGACTGAAAATACACAGCGCTGTAGGAAGCCAGTAGTACATATAATAAAGTGACAAATCGTTACTAATAGTGAAATATTGGGGCTTACCGCAGATAAGAAGGGCTAGACCGCACACCGGACCGGAACCAGGATAAAAAGACCCCCGACGTACGTTTCGCTTATTCCATATAACCGCTTTATCAAGGGGATAGTGACGGTTGCCGAGAAGGACCTTAAATGTCAACTCTGCAGTTTTTTACTTGGAACCAGAGGTGACTCCAGGTCACCTATAAGCTGCAACCTTAGAAGGAAGATTGACTTTTCAATGACTGTCCAATAATATGGAAAATCTGATGGTTCAGAACCTGTCCGGTCCCTTTTAGGCTGCATTCATTTATATCTTCAGTTTTAAAGCTGAAGTCTTAAACAGGTAAAGCTTTACTTTTATTCTACTTACACACACATATGTACCAAATATTTTATATGTACCTGCCTGAAATTGGCTTTGCAAGGAGTTCGGCAAGCTGGAACGCCCCCAAGGCAAATGTTAGGATTTGTTTCAGCCTTGTGGTATTGTGCTTTGGGGTAGTGTGGTGCCACCTGCAGGTCATTTTTCCTTACTACAGTTTTATGAAAATTAATGATTAAAATGTATTTTGTGATCACATTGTGGATGTGTGGGTTGTTTGGCTATTTTCTTGCTGAAGGGGGCAAGTTTACCTTTCAAATGGTGTATCATTTGTGTGTGTGGGTGCAGTATGAACGGAGATACAAAGGAATAACCGATAAAAATGTGTTGTGAAATAATATAGAAGGATTATTTACCTCTCAGACAGTCGCCTTTCCAGTGACGTCAGAACTGCGATGCCAGATGGTCACTTGACAAACTTATATCACATGACCACTGCAGCCAAGCAGCAGCTGTTAATCAGCTGCAGCCTTACAGTATCCCGTCAGGATAAATGGAATCTACAGGTAGCACTCATTTTTATCCATTTATTTTCTTATTCATGAGGCCCATAGTATGGATCCAACATAATCACGAGGTCCATACTTATGTGCATGCATGTTACCATTCACACAATTTTTTAATCTCTGATCAGACAACACAAAGACATAGGCACAAGATGCTGTCATAAGAACCAGCTGAGAGCAGCAAAACTTAAAGCAAAAAATAAGTTCTTAGATTTCAGTGCTGGAAATGACAGTCTCCACAGATTTAAACTACATCAAACAATTCAGGTAGTTGTGCTTAAAGAGGATGTCCTAATATTTTACTTCAATAGTTGGATAACCCTTTTAATAGTTACTTTCTATTAGATCAAGCAAAGCAGAACAAGTTTTCCTATGCTGCCTAGTGTAGACATTGCTGTTCCATACTTGTTACAATGAGCTCCTGCTGTTTTTTTTTTTTTCTCAGAACATTAACCCAGTGTAGCCAGCATCAAATGAGAGTATGTGCACTAGAAGAGCATTGTGATTAATATGGTGAATCTGGCTATTGGCCATTTTAGGCGTCTTTTAAACTTACCGGGTTTTTTGCGGATCGCCGTTTTTCGGGTTTCCAATACTATGGAAATAGTATTGGAGAAAAAAAAACGGCGTTCCACAAAACCGGAGGTCACGGTGCACCGCAAAAACAAACTTCCGTTGTTTTCGCGACCCCATTGATTTTCAATGGGGGCCGTGTCCGTAAGCCGTGAAAAAGATCGAGCAGGCTCGATCTTTTTTCACGGCCGTAAATACGACCCTCACGGCGCACCGTGTAATTATTGCGGCCCGTTTTTGCGGCCCCATAGAAATCTATTGGGGCCGCAAGACAACGGTATGTGTAATAGAAGCCTAAAGGGAGGCTTCTGATTAGATGGTCAATAACAGGACTCACTATATTAACGGGAGGCTTCTGATTAGGTAGCCAATAACAGGACACTATATTAACCCTTTATTCAGTCGCCATGACAGCACAACGAGAGAGGGGATCCGCCCTTCAGGGACAGGAAACCTCAGACATAAAAGGGCGGCACCTCACTCACCCGCCAGTTGGTTTCCTGTCCCTGACAGTGGAACCTCTTCAGACAGGCCCAGAGAAGAGGGTTGAAGATAGAAGCTATCCCACTCCTGACAGGCCGATGCAGGTAGCGGGGGTCCCCTACCTCGGCCTGATCGGGGGGATGGAAGCACCACACGGCAGGGGGACTGTCTGTGTAGGTGACAGCAGGAGGAAGCAGCCCTAAGCGGGGGGCTTGACTTCTGTGGTGCCGCTGTTCACCTGGTACGTGAGGCCCAATGGTGCGCATCTGCCGGAGCTCCTGGGGTCGGTCCGCCGCTGCTGCTGGGGTCTGCGGTGGCTAGGTGAGCGCTGCCGTCCTTGTTCGGCGCGTCTGCTCTCAGCGCCGCGGCCGCGTCCGGAAGGGGCGTGTCCTGATGACGCGGGTGCGGCGCGGGGCGATGACGCGGCCGCGCATGCGCGGTAGCGTCTTATCCTGGCTAATGGCGGCGCCCGGCGTCGCAGGGGGGGATTTTGGCCTCAGGGTGTCTGGCGCTCTACGGGCGCTAGCGGGGCAGTACCAATTAGCGGTGCACCGAGGGATGTCCCTGCTGACCCCCCATCCGGGGGTGGTACCCAGGGGGATAGATTTAAACGCTGCACTGAGGCCTCAACATTGTTCCTGTCCACCATCTTGGAATGGAGTCTCTGGAAGGAACACCGCAGCTGGGCGGTGAGCAGCAGCAGTTACCTGAACAACCTTTGAGCAGCTCCCAGCGGCGTTCTAGTGGCAGTAGTCGCGCTGGTAGAGCCAAAGAAACTCAGAAGTCATCTAAGTCCTCTGGCCGTAAGGAATCTCCGGCTAAGAAGGACCCCCCGATCACGGTACCATTCACTGCAGGGATGGGTAAGTGAGCTTCGTGAAAGTACATTTCTGATAGCTGTCCCTTCTTGTATTCCCCCTCTCCTTATTAGGGGAGGAAATCTGTGTCCAAATCCAAACATAGAGAGTGTGCCATCTGTACGGAACCTCTTCCGGATGGACATAAAAAGAAATTGTGCAGCATCTGCATTCAACAATTAATTGAGGACGAGACCCCTGACCTTACGTCTACTCTTAGGGATCTGGTTAGACAGGAGGTCAGAGATTCCATAAGGTCTCAGAAGACAGTTTCAAAAAAGAGGAAGGAGATATTATCCCCAGCCTCGGATGTGGATTCAGACACGGGTGGTGTGAGTTCGGATTCTCATCCGTCATCATCAGAGGACGTGGAATCTAGTCGAACCTGTCTATCACTGGACAGGGTTAACCGCTTAGTCAAAGCTGTCAATAGCACTATGGGCATTGAGGAGACCTAGGCGGAATGTTCCATCCAGGATATAATGTTTAAAGGCATAGATCGCAAATCCAGAAGAGTATTTCCCGTAGTTGATAAAGTTAAGTCTCTGATTACGAGAGAATGGAAAAAACCCGAAAGGAAGGGGTCTCTCCCACCAGCGTTCAAAAGAAGATATCCCTTTGAGGAAGAAGCTTCTTCCTCCTGGGACAAGGTCCCGAAACTGGATGCGGCGGTGGCTAAAGCATGTAAAAAGACGTCTCTTCCCTGCACTGCCCGGTCGTTGATGGTATGGCTGGGTAATCTAGAAGACCAGCTCAAGGATAAGGTTCCTAGGAGCGAGATCCTATCATCTATGTCTATGATTCAGGATGCAGCAGCCTTCCTTGCGGATGCGTCAGCCGATTCTGTTAGGCTAGCGGCAAGGTCATCAGCACTGTCCAATGCGGCCCGTAGGGCTCTTTGGATAAAATGCTGGCCAGGAGACTTGCAGGCCAGATCAAAACTATGTGGCATCCCCTGTGAGGGGGTTCATTTGTTTGGCCCGGTGCTGGATGAGCTTCTAGAAAAAGCAGGTGACAGTAAGAAGCGATTCCCTCTCCTAACAAGACCCTTCTATAGACGGGACTATAATA
Source organism: Ranitomeya imitator (assembly GCF_032444005.1). NCBI lineage: Eukaryota > Metazoa > Chordata > Amphibia > Anura > Dendrobatidae > Ranitomeya > Ranitomeya imitator. The sequence goes on along the minus strand of NC_091286.1, from coordinate 449,285,076 downwards.
GAGGAGGGCCATATCGCCGAAGATCGGACAGGGATTCAAATAGAGAATCGACCAGATACAACTCTTACAGGAGAAGAGGTAGAGGTTACATGTTTAACTCTTCTAGAGACTCTAAAAAGCATCAATGACTGGCGGCCCAGGTGGGCGGTAGGCTTTTGGCCTTCTACCCAGCCTGGGTAAAAATCACCAATAGTCCATGGATACTCAGTATCATTAAAGAGGGGCTAAAGTTCCAATTCCACCATACCCCCCTGGAAAAATTCAAATTAACTCCTATCCGTTCTTCTCCCGCAGAACAGTTGGCGTTGGAGTCAGAGGTTCGAGATCTCCAAAAAAAAGGGGGTTCTCGTTAAAGTACCTACGGAGGAACAAGGTACGGGGTTTTACTCCCCTTTATTCCTGGTAAAGAAGCCAGATGGATCTTATCGTACCATCATCAATCTGAAGGGCCTGAATGTATTCCTGCTGGTCCCATCCTTTAAAATGGAATCTGTGAAGTCGGCAATAAAGCTTCTTTTTCACAATTGCTTCATGGTTGTCTTAGATCTGAAAGACGCCTATTATCATGTCCCGATACATGCAACTCATCAGCGCTTTCTCAGGGTGGCGATTTCTCTTGCCGGCACAGTGGAGCACTTTCAATATCGGGCACTCCCCTTTGGTGTTGCAGTCGCACCTCGGGTGTTCACGAAGATTATGGTGGAGGTTATGGCACACCTTCATGAGCAAAATATACTAATAATTCCCTATCTGGATGATTTATTGATCGTTGGGCGCTCAGAGGTACACTGTAAAGAACAGTTGGGGAAAGTGATGGCGGCGTTACACAACTTAGGATGGATTATCAATCTCAAAAAGTCGCGTCTTCAGCCCTCAACATCACAGCAGTTCTTGGGTCTTACTGTGGATTCAGCTCAGCAGGAATGTCGCCTGCCAGACTCAAAAGTTGATACTATTCACCGGCTGGCCTCCAGAGCAATTAGTAATCCCGTAGTTTCCCTAAGAAGTGCTATGTCACTCTTAGGTTCACTTACTTCTTGTTTTCCGGCGGTGATGTGGGCACAGTTTCACTCCAGGGCTCTGCAATGGGATGTTCTGCATAATTTTCGGCATCTGGGCGCTAACCTTGACAAAAATTTTTCCCTATCTGTAGAGGCCACGGGTTCACTAAGGTGGTGGACACACATCCCTAATCTGCGTAAAGGGGTACCTTGGACATATCAGATATCACGGGTAATAACAACGGATGCTAGCCCCACGGGGTGGGGAGCACACTGGGAGGGCAATTGCATTCAGGGTCTGTGGTCCCATTCTGAGCGAGACACGTCCTCCAATCTGAAGGAATTGATGGCGGTGGAACGCGCCTTAGATAGGTTCCTTATACCTCTGCAGGGTAGACATGTTAGGATACTCTCTGACAACCAGGTGACCGTTGCTTATGTGAACCACCAAGGAGGTACACGGTCTAGGTCATTAATGAACGTTACAAATCATATCTTTCAGATGGCCGAAAATCACCTGCTCTCCCTTACGGCCCTTCATATAAAGGGAAATCTAAATACCATGGCCGATTACTTAAGCCGCAACGAGCTCAAACAAGGGGACTGGTCTCTAAAACCGGCTGTCTTCAATCAGATCGTGCGGTTGTGGGGATGTCCAGAGATAGATCTGTTTGCCAGTCGAGAAAACAAGAAACTCCATCAATTCTGTTCCCTAGACCCAAGGGACAACCCGTACGCAGTCGACGCTCTTCTGATCCCCTGGAATTTCAATCTCGCCTACGCTTTCCCTCCTCTGAATCTCATTCCTATAGTTCTGAGGAAAATTCGGGAAGACGGAGCCCGAGTGGTTTTAATAGCCCCATTCTGGCCCAGAAGGTCTTGGTTCCCATGGTTGAGAAGCATGTCCATTTCCCAACCATGGATCCTCCCAAAAATACCGGACCTCCTTTCCCAGGGTCCAGTCTTCCATCCACGAGTAACCAACTTGCACCTGACAGCGTGGAACTTGAGAGGTCACTTCTGAAAGGAAAGGGATTCTCCCAGAATCTTGTAAATACTCTACTTAAAAGTAGGAAAGCCTCCACGACTAGCATTTATGTTAGGGTATGGAGGAAGTTCCTATCAAGTTCAGGAGCACAAATCGATCAAAAACCTGATATTGCTCAGATCCTAGAATTTTTACAGAAGGGCCTAGAGTTAGGCTTAGCCACCAGCACCCTTAGAGTTCAGGTTTCAGCTCTAGGGGCACTATATAATTCCAACATAGCCAGTAATCACTGGATAACAAGGTTTTTCAAAGCGATCACCAGATCCAGGCCGGTTGTTAAACAGAGAATAGTTCCATGGGACCTAAATCTTGTGCTCTCAGCTCTAACACAAGCTCCGTTCGAGCCTATTGACTCTGTCCCGATCAAGATCCTGTCGGTTAAAACAGCCCTCTTAGTTGCTCTTACATCGGCAAGAAGGGTTAGTGATCTTCAGGCATTATCCAGGCAACGTCCATATATGCAATTTTTGGAAGATGGAGTGGTGATGAGGCCTGACCCTCTTTATCTTCCAAAGGTTGCCTCAAAATTTCATAGATCCCAGGAGGTGATCCTACCTTCATTTTGTCCTAATCCCTCTAACAATAAGGAGCAGAGATTTCATTGTTTGGACGTACAAAGGTGCCTTCTTAAATACATTTCAGTAACAGACACCTGGAAAAAAGACCACGCATTATTTTTTATCCTACCAGGGGGTTAGGAAGGGACTTAGAGTATCAAAAAATACCCTAGCCAGATGGATTAGGGAGGCGATATCTCTTGCTTATACCGCAGGTGGCGTGGAGATTCCAGAAGGTATAAAGGCTCACTCCACTCGTGCGGTAGCCACATCCTGGGCTGAGAGAGCAGAAGTATCGATTGAGGACATCTGTAAGGCGGCCACATGGTCTTCTCCATCCACCTTTCTTAGACACTATAGATTAGATCTAGGTGGCTCCTCCGACCTCACGTTTGGGAGAAGGGTGCTGGAAGCTATTATCCCTCCCTAGTCACCTTTTCACTTCTCTGAAAGTCTCTCGTTGTGCTGTCATGGCGACTGAATAAATACGTACGCTACTCACCTGGTAGCAGTGTTTTTTCAGGAGCCATGACAGCACCCTTATATTCCCTACACTCTTTGCTTATGGGTTCAACACTTCCTTTAGAAAATTCCTAAGTTTATTCACTGGGTGAATTGTACCATATATTAATATTGTTTATGTGATACTAACCTAGAAGGTCCTTTCATACTCTGTAAACCAACTGGCGGGTGAGTGAGGTGCCGCCCTTTTATGTCTGAGGTTTCCTGTCCCTGAAGGGCGGATCCCCTCTCTCGTTGTGCTGTCATGGCTCCTGAAAAAACACTGCTACCAGGTGAGTAGCGTACGTATTTCGTGCCAGAGCCCGATTTTGTCCAGGCCAATTTTTAGAATTCTGACCACTGTCACTTTTTGAGGTTATAATGCTGTAACGCTTCAACAGCTCCCACCGATTCTCAGACTGGTCTTTCGAGACATATTGTACTTTATGATAGTGGTAAAATTTGCTCGATATAACTTGTGTTTATTTCTGAAAATATTGCAAATTTGGAAAACTTTTGAAGATGTTACAATTTTCAAACTTTTAATCTTTATGCCCTTAACCCCTTTCTGACATCTGACGTACTATCCCGTCGAGGTGGGCCCGTATGCCCACCGACGGGATAGTACGTCATACGCGATCGGCCGCGCTTACGGGGGAAGCGCGGCCGATCGCGGTCGGGTGTCAGCTGCCTATCGCAGCTGACATCCGGCACTATGTGCCAGAAGCGGTCACGGACCACCCCCCGGCACACTGCGATCAAACATGATCGCGGTGTGCCGGCGGTACAGGGAAACATCGCGCAGGGAGGGGGCTCCCTGCGGGCTTCCCTGAGACCCCCGGAGCAACGCGATGTGATCACGTTGCTGCGAGGGTCTCCTACCTTCCTCCCTGCAGCAAGGCCTGGATCCAAGATGGCCGCGGCATCCGGGTCCTGCAGGGAGGGAGGTGGCTTACCAAGTGCCTGCTCAGAGCAGGCGCTTGGTAACCCTGCACTGCTGCAAGTCAGATCGCTGATCTGACAAAGTGCTGTGCAAACTGTCAGATCAGCGATCTGTGATGCCCCCCCACCCCCAGGACAAAGTAAAAAAGTTAAAAAAATTTTTTCCAAATGTGTAAAAAAAAAAAAATGTTATTCCCATAAATACATTTCTTTATCTAAATAAAAAAATAAAAGTACACATATTTAGTATCGCCGCGTCCGTAATGACCCGACCTATAAAACTGGCCCACTAGTTAACCCCTTCAGTAAACATCGTGAGGGGGGAAAAAAAAAAAAGAGGCAAAAAACAACGCTTTATTATCATACCGCCGAACAAAAAGTGGAATAACACGCGATCAAAAAGATATAAATAACCATGGTACCGCTGAAAACGTCATCTTGTCCCGCAAAAAACGAGCCGCCATACAGCATCATCAGCAAAAAAATATAAAAGTTATAGTCCTGAGAATAAAGCGATGCAAAAACAATTATTTTTTCTATAAAATAGTTTTTATCGTATAAAAGCGCCAAAACATAAAAAAATGATATAAATGAGATATCGCTGTAATCGTACTGACCTGAAGAATAAAACTGCTTTATCAATTTTACCAAACGCGGAACGGTATAAATGCCTCCCCCCAAAAGAAATTCATGAATAGCTGGTTTTTGGTCATTCTGCCTCACAAAAATCGGAATAAAAAGCGATCAAAAAATGTCACGTGCCCGAAAATGTTACCAAAGAATTTTTACCATTGTCATGAAGTACAATATGTCACGAGAAAACAATGTCAGATTCACTGGGATCCGTTGAAGCGTTCCAGAGTTATAACCTCATAAAGGGACAGTGGTCAGAATTGTAAAAATTGGCCCGGTCATTAACGTGCAAACCACCCTCGGGGCTTAAGGGGTTAAATCACAGAGATATGTCACACAAAATATTTAATAAGTAACATTTCCCACATGTCTACTTTACATCAGCACAATTTTGGAACCAAAATGTTTTTTTGTTAGGGAGTTACAAGGGTTAAAAGATCACCAGCAATTTCTCATTTTTACAACACCATTTTTTTGTTAGGGACCACATCTCATTTGAAGTCATTTTGAGGGGTCTATATGATAGAAAATACCCAAGTGTGACATCATTCTAAAAACTGCACCCCTCAAGGTGCTCAAAACCATATTCAAGAAGTTTATTAACCCTTCTGCTTCACAGGAATTTTTGGAATGTTTAAATAAAAATGAACATTTAACTTTTTTTCACAAAAAATTTACTTCAGCTCCAATTTGTTTTATTTTACCAAGGGTAACAGGAGAAAATGGACCTCAAAAGTTGTTGTACAATTTGTCCTGAGTACACCGATACCCCATATGTGGGGGTAAACCACTGTTTGGGCGCATGACAGAGCTCGTAAGGGAAGGAGCGCCGTTTGACTTTTCAATGCAAAATTAACAGGAATTGAGATGGGACGCCAGTTGCGTTTGGCGAGCCACTGATGTGCCTAAACATTGAAACCCCCCACAAGTGACACCATTTTGGAAAGTAGACCCCTTAAGGAACTTATCTAGAGGTGTGGTGAGCACTTTGACCCAACAAGTGCTTCACAGAAGTTTATAATGCAGAGCCGTAAAAATAAAAAATCATATTATAAATAATATCTTATATTATTATAATAATATCAAATAATCTTTTCGCCACCAATTTTTTATTTTCCCAAGGGTAAGAGAAGAAATTAGACCACAAAAGTTGTTGTGCAATTTGTCCTGAGTGCGATGATACCCCATATGTGGGTGCATAGCAGAGCTCGGAAGGGAAGGAGCGCCATTTGACTTTTCAATGCAAAATTGACTGGAATTAAGATGGGACGCCATGTTGGTTTCGAGAGCCCCTGATGTGCCTAAACATTAAAACCCCCCACAAGTGACACCATTTTGGAAACTAGACCCCCTAAGGAACTTATCTAGATGTGTTTTGAGAGCTTTGAACCCCCAAGTGTTTCACTACAGTTTATAACGCAGAGCCGTTAAAATAATTTTTTTTTTTTTCGCAAAAATTATTTTTTAGCCCCCAGTTTTGTATTTTCACAAGGGTAACATAATAAATTGGACCCCAAAAGTTGTTGTCCAATTTGTCCTGAGTACGCTGATACCCCATATGTGGGGGGGAACCACTGTTTGGGCGCTTGGCAGAGCTCAGAAGGGAAGGAGCGCCATTTGGAATGCAGACTTAGATGCATTGGTCTGCAGGCGTCACGTTGCGTTTGCAGAGCCCCTGATGTACCAAAACAGTACAAACCCCCCACAAGTGACCCCATATTAGAAACTAGACCTCCCAAGGAACTTATCTAGATGTGTTGTGAGAACTTTGAACCCCTAAGTGTTTCACTACAGTTTATAACGCAGAGCCGTGAAAATAAAAAATTATTTTTTTTCCCACAAAAATGATTTTTTAGCCCCCCAAATTTTTATTTTCCCAAGGATAACAAGAGAACTTGGACCCAAAAAGTTGTTGTCCAATTTGTCTCGAGTACGATGATACCCCATATGTTGGGGTAAACCCCTGTTTGGGCGCACGGGAGAGCTCGGAAGTGAAGGAGCACCGTTTTACTTTTTCAATGCAGAATTGGCTGGAATTGAGATCGGACGCCATGTCACGTTTGGAGAGCCCCTGATGTGTCTAAACAGTGGAAACCCCCCAATTATAAATGAAACCCTAATCCAAACGCACCCCTAACCCTAATCCCAACTGTAACCCTAACCACACACCTAACCCTGACACACCCCTAATTCTAATCCCAACCCTAATCCCAACCGTAAATGTAATCCAAACCCTAACCCTAGCCCTAACCCTAGCCCTAACCCTAATGGGAAAATGGAAATAAATACATTTTTTTTAATTTTATTATTTTTCCCTAAGGCTAGGTTCACATTGCGTTAGCGAAATCCGTTTAGCACTAGCGGATTGCGCTAACGCAATGTCTTTTTAGGTGTCGTGTTTAGTGGTCGCGTTAACGTCCCCGGTCTGAAAGATCGGGGATCGGACCTCGGGCGCGCCGCGGATGCTGCAAGCAGCGTCTGAGGCGCGCCACAAAAGAATGGCACCTTGCTAGCGCGAGCCGAAAATGGCACGCTCTAGCGATGCGCTACACCCGAAAATCACATTGCTGTCAATGGTTGTGCTAACGGACCCGTTGCACGGCGTTAATTGTGACATTTTCGCCGTGCAACGCTGTCCGTTAGCGTTAACCCATTAACGCAATGTGAACCTAGCCTAACTAAGGGGGTGATGAAGGGGGGTTTGATTTACTTTTATAGCGTTTTTTATATCGGATTTTTATGATTGGCAGCCGTCACACACTAAAAGACGCTTTTTATAGCAAAAAAGTTTTTGCGTCTCCACATTTTGAGACCTATAATTTTTCCATATTTTGGTCCACAGAGTCATGTGAGGTCTTGTTTTTTGCGGGACGAGTTGACGTTTTTATCGGTTACATTTTCGGACATGTGACAGTTTTTGATCGCTTTTTATTCCGATTTTTTGTGAGGCAGAATGACCAAAAACCAGCTATTCATGAATTTCTTTTGGGGGAGGCGTTTATACCGTTCCGCGTTTGGTAAAATTGATGAAGCAGTTTTATTCTTCGGGTCAGTACGATTACAGCGATACCTCATTTATATCATTTTTTTTATGTTTTGGCGCTTTTATACGATAAAAGCTATTTTATAGAAAAAATAATTATTTTGGCATCGCTTTATTCTGCGGACTATAACTTTTTTACTTTTTTGGTTATGATGCTATATGGCGGCTCGTTTTTTGCGGGACAAGATGTCGTTTTCAGAGGTACCATGGTTATTTATATCTGTCTTTTTGATCGCGTGTTATTCCACTTTTTGTTCAGCGTTATGATAATAAAGCGTTGTTTTTTTGGCTCTTTTTTTTTTTCTTCTTACGGTGTTCACTGAAGGGGTTAACTAGTGGGCCAGTTTTATAGGTCGGGTCGTTACGGACGCGGCGATACTAAATATGTGTACTTTTATTGTTTTTTTGTTATGTAAAGAAATGTATTTATGGGAATAATATTTTTTTTTTCTGCTTTATTTAGGAATTTTTTTTTTTTTTTACAAGTGTGGAAATTTTTTTTTTTACTTTTTCACTTTGTCCCAGGGGATGACAATACAGATCACCGATCTGACTGTGTGCACAGCACTCTGTTAGATCGGTGATCTGACATACAGCCGGGCAGGATTAGAGCTGCAGCTGCAGCCTGATCCTGACCCGGAAGTGCTCCCTGCAGGACCCGGATGCAGCCCGGCGGCCATTTTGGATCCGGGGACTGCAGGGAGAAGACGCTCGGTACACGGTGAGTACATCACCGTGTACCGATCGTCTCAGGGAAGCCCGCAGGGAGCCCCCTCCCTGCGCGATGCTTCCCTGCACCGCCGGCACACCGCGATCATCTTTGATCGCGGTGTGCCGGGGGTTAATGTGCCGGGAGCGGTCCGTGACCGCTCCTGGCACATAGTGCCGGATGTCAGCTGCGATAGGCAGCTGACAACCGGCCGCGATCGGCCGCGCTCCCCCCGTGAGCGCGGCCGATCGCATATGACGTACTATCCCGTCCCTGGGAATTAAGTCCCAGGTCACCTGGACGGGATAGTACATCATATGGGATTAAGGGGTTAATTGCATTAAAAAAAAATCAAAGTTGGAAAATTGCGAAAATTTTCAAAATTTTCGCCAAATTTCCGTTTTTCACAAATAAACGCAGGTAATATCAAAGAAATGTTACCACTATCATGAAGTACAATATGTCACGAGAAAACAATGTCAGAATCACTGGGATCCGTTGAAGCGTTCCAGAGTTATAACCTCATAAAGGGACAGTGGTCAGAATTGTAAAAATTGGCCCGGTCATTAACGTGCAAACCACCCTTGGGGGTAAAGGGGTTAAACAAGAGAGATATGTCACACAAAATAGTTCATAAATAACATTTCCCACATCTACTTTACATCAGCACAATTTTTGAAACATGTTTTTTGTTATAAAGTTAGAAGGGTTAAAAGTTGATCATCAATTTCTCATTGTCCCATAAAATTTACAAAACGATTATTTTTAGGGACCACATCACATTTGAAATGACTAATGACAGAAAATACCCAAAATTATTATTATTATAGCGCCATTTATTCCATGGCGCTTTACATGTGAGGAGGGGTATACATAATAAAAACAAGTACAATAATCTTAAACAATACAAGTCATAACTGGTACAGGAGGAGTGAGGACCCTGCCCGCGAAGGCTCACAATCTACAAGGGATGGGTGAGGATACAGTAGGCGAGGATAGAGCTGGTCATGCAGCGGTTTGGTCGATCGGTGGTTACTGCAGGTTGTAGGCTTGTCGGAAGAGGTGGGTCTTCAGGTTCTTTTTGAAGGTTTCGATGGTAGGCGAGAGTCTGATGTGTTGTGGTAGAGGGTTCCAGAGTAGGGGTGATACGCGAGAGAAATCTTGTATACGATTGTGGGAAGAGGAGATAAGAGGGGAGTAGAGTAGGAGATCTTGTGAGGATCGGAGGTTTGCGTGTAGGTAAGTACCGGGAGACGAGGTCACAGATGTATGGAGGAGACAGGTTGTGGATGGCTTTGTACGTCATGGTTAGGGTTTTGTAGTGGAGTCTCTGGGCAATGGGGAGCCAGTGAAGGGATTGACAGAGGGGAGAGGTCAGGGAATAGCGGGGGGACAGGTGGATTAGTCGGGCAGCAGCGTTTAGAATAGATTGGAGGGGTGCGAGAGTGTTAGAGGGGAGGCCACAGAGCAGGAGGTTGCAGTAGTCAAGGCGAGAGATGATGAGGGCATGGACTAGGGTTTTTGCAAATTCATGGTTGAGGAATGAACGGATTCGTGAAATATTTTTGAGTTGAAGTCGGCAGGAAGTGGAAAGGGCTTGGATATGTGGTTTGAAGGAGAGATCAGCGTCAAGGATTACCCAGAGGCAGCGAGCTTGTGGGACTGGGGAGACTGGGCAGCCATTTACTGTAATGGATAGCTTTGTTGGGGGGGGGTCGCGTGAGATGGGGGAAAGATGATGAATTCTGTTTTGTCCATGTTAAATTGACACCATTCTAAAAACTGCACCCCTCAAGGTGCTCAAAACCACATTCAAGAAGATTATTAACCCCTTCCCGACCCATGACGCCACGTAGGCGTCATGAAAGTCGGTGCCAATCCGACCCATGACGCCTATGCGGCGTCATGGAAAGATCGCGTCCCTGCAGGCCGGGTGAAAGGGTTAACTCCCATTTCACCCGATCTGCAGGGACAGGGGGAGTGGTAGTTTAGCCCAGGGGGGGTGGCTTCACCCCCTCGTGGCTACGATCGCTCTGATTGGCTGTTGAAAGTGAAACTGCCAATCAGAGCGATTTGTAATATTTCACCCATTATAACGGGTGAAATATTACAATCCAGCCATGGCCGATGCTGAAATATCATCGGCCATGGCTGGAAATACTAGTGTGCCCCCACCCCTCCGATCGCCCCCCCACCCCCCCGATCTGGCCGGTACACTGCTCCGGCTCCCCTCCGTCCAGTGCTCCGCTCCCCCCCGTGCTCGTGTCCGCTCCCCCCGTGCTCCAATCACCCCCCCGTGCTCCAATCACCCCCCCTGCACTCCGATCCACCCCCCCCCCGTGCTCCGTTCCACCCCCCCGTGCTCCGTTCCAGCCCCCCCGTGCTCCGTTCCACGCCCCCCGCGCTCCGATTACCCCTCCCCCGTGCTCCGATCCCCCCCCCCCCGTAGTCCCCCCCCACCCTATCATACTTACCGATCCAGCCGTGGTCCCGTCCGTCTTCTCCCGGGCGCCGCCATCTTCCAAAATGGCGGGCGCATGCGCAGTGCGCCCGCCGAATCTGCCGGCCGGCAGATTCGTTCCAAAGTGCATTTTGATCACTGAGATATAATCTATCTCAGTGATCAAAATAAAAAAAATAATAAATGACCCCCCCCCCCTTTGTCACCCCCATAGGTAGGGACAATAAAAAAATAAAGAAATTTTTTTTTTTCCACTAATGTTAGAATAGGGTTAGGGGTAGGGGTAGGGGTAGGGTTAGGGTTAGGGGTAGGGTTAGGGGTAGGGTTAGGGTTAGGGGTAGGGTTAGGGGTAGGGTTAGGGGTAGGAATGTGCACACGTATTCTGGTCCTCTGCGGATTTTTCCGCTGCGGATTTGATAATTCCGCAGTGCTAAACCGCTGCGGATTTATGGCGGATTTACCGCGTTTTTTTCTGCGCATTTCACTGCGGTTTTACAATTGCGATTTTCTATTGGAGCAGTTGTAAAACCGCTGCGGAATCCGCACAAAGAAGTGACATGCTGTGGAATGTAAACCGCTGCGTTTCCGTGCAGTTTTTCCGCAGCATGTGTACAGCGATTTTTGTTTCCCGTAGGTTTACATTGAACTGTACACTCATGGGAAACTGCTGCGGATCCGCAGCGTTTTCCGCAGCGTGTGCACATACCTTTAGAATTAGGCTATGTGCACACGGTGCGGATTTGGCTGCGGATTCGCAGCAGTGTTCCATCAGGTTTACAGTACCATGTAAACATATGAAAAACCAAATCCGCTGTGCCCATGGTGCGGAAAATACCGCGCGGGAACGCTGCATTGTATTTTCCGCAGCATGTCAATTCTTTGTGCGGATTCCGCAGCGTTTTACACCTGTTCCTCAATAGGAATCCGCAGGTGAAATCCGCACAAAAAACACTGGAAATCCGCGGAAAATCCGCAGGTAAAACACAGTGTCTTTTACCCGCAGATTTTTCAAAAATGGTGCGGAAATATCTCACACGAATCCGCAACGTGGGCACATAGCCTTAGGGTTAGGGTTGGAATTAAGGTTGTGGTTAGGGTTAGGGGTGTGTTGGGGTTAGTGTTGTGGTTAGGGGTGTGTTGGGGTTAGGGTTGTGATTAGGATTATGGCTACAGTTGGGATTAGGGTTAGGGGTGTGTTGGGGTTAGTGTTGGAGTTAGAATTGAGGGGTTACCACTGTTTAGGCACATCAGGGGTCTCCAAACGCAACATGGCGCCACCATTGATTCCAGCCAATCTCGTATTCAAAAAGTCAAATGGTGCTCCCTCACTTCCGAGCCCTGACGTGTGCCCAAACAGTGGTTTACCCCCACATATGGGGTACCAGCATACTCAGGACAAACTGCGCAACAATTACTGGGGTCCAATTTCTCCTGTTACCCTTGTGAATCTAAAAAAATGCTTGCTAAAACATAATTTTTGAGGAAAGAAAAATGATTTTTTATTTTCACGGCTCTGCGTTGTAAACGTCTGTGAAGCACTTGGGGGTTCAAAGTGCTCACCACATATCTAGATAAGTTCCTTGGGGGGTCTAGTTTCTAAAATGGGGTCACTTGTGGGGGTTTCTACTGTTTAGGCACACCAGGGGCTCTGCAAACGCAACGTGACACCCGCAGACCATTCCATCAAAGTCTGCATTTCAAAAGTCACTACTTCCCTTCTGAACCCCGACGTGTGCCCAAACAGTGGTTTACCCCCACATATGGGGTATCAGCGTACTCAGGAGAAACTGGACAACAACTTTTGGGGTCCAATTTCTCCTGTAACCCTTGGGAAAATAAAAAATTCTGGGCTAAATAATTATTTTTGAGGAAAGAAAACGTATTTATTATTTTCACGGCTCTGCATTATAAACTTCTATGAAGCACTTGGGGGTTCAAAGTGCTCACCACACATCTAGATAAGTTCCTTTCAGGGTCTAGTTTCCAAAATGGGGTCACTTGTGGGGGGTTTCTACTGTTTAGGCACATCAGGGGCTCTGCAAACGCAACGTGACGCCCGCAGAGCATTCCATCAAAGTCTGCATTTCAAAACGTCACTACTTCAATTCCAAGCCCCGGCATGTGCCCAAACAGTAGTTTACCCCCACATATGGGGTATCAGCGTACTCAGGAGAAACTGGACAACAACTTTTGGGGTCCAATTTCTCCTGTTACCCTTGGGAAAATTAAAAAATTCTGGGCTAAATAATTATTTTTGAGGAAAGAAAACGTATTTATTATTTTCACGGCTCTGCATTATAAACTTCTATGAAGCACTTGGGGGTTCAAAGTGCTCACCACACATCTAGATAAGTTCCTTTGGGGGTCTAGTTTCCAAAATGGGGTCACTTGTGGGGGGTTTCTACTGTTAAGCCACATCAGGGGCTCTGCAAACGCAACGTGACGCCCACAGAGCATTCCATCAAAGTCTGCATTTCAAAACGTCACTACTTCACTTCCGAGCCCCGGCATGTGCCCAAACAGTGATTTACCCCCACATATGGGGTATCAGCGTACTCAGGAGAAACTGGACAACAACTTTTGGGGTCAAATTTCTCCTGTTACCCTTGGGAAAATAAAAAATTGCAGGCTAAAAGATCATTTTTGAGAAAATAATTTTTTTTTTATTTTCATGGCTCTGCGTTATTAACTTCTGTGAAGCACTTGGGGGTTCAAAGTCCTCACCACACATCTAGATTAGTTCCTTTGGGGGTCTAGTTTCTAAAATGGTGTCATTTCTGGGGGATCTCCAATGTTTAGGCACACAGGGGCTCTCCAAACGTGACATGGTGTCCGCTAATGATTGGAGCTAATTTTCCATTTAAAAAGCCAAATGGCGTGCCATCCCTTCCGAGCCCTGCCGTGCGCCCAAACAGTGGTTTACCCCCACATATGGGGTATCAGCGTACTCAGGACAAACTGGACAACAATATTTAGGGTCCAATTTCTCCTATTATCCTTGGCAAAATAGGAAATTCCAGGCTAAAAAATCATTTTTGAGGAAAGAAAAATTATTTTTTATTTTCATGGCTCTGCGTTATAAACTTCTGTGAAGCACCTGGGGGTTTAAAGTGCTCAATATGCATCTAGATAAGTTCCTTGGGGGGTCTAGTTTCCAAAATGGGGTCACTTGTGGGGGAGCTCCAATGTTTAGGCACACAGGGGCTCTCCAAACGCGACATGGTGTCCGCTAACAATTGGAGCTAATTTTCCATTCAAAAAGTCAAATGGCGCGCCTTCTCTTCCGAGCCCTGCCGAGTGCCCAAACAGTGGTTTACCCCCACATATGAGGTATCGGCGTACTCGGGAGAAATTGCCCAACAAATTTTATGATCCATTTTATCCTACTGCCCATGTGAAAATGAAAAAATTGAGGCGAAAAGAATTTTTTTGTGAAAAAAAATTACTTTTTCATTTTTACAGATCAATTTGTGAAGCACCTGAGGGTTTAAATTGCTCACTAGGCATCTAAATTAGTTCCTTGGGGGGTCTAGTTTCCAAAATGGGGTCACTTGTGGGGGAGCGCCAATGTTTAGGCACACAGGAGCTATCCAAACGCGACATGGTGTCCGCTAACGATGGAAATAATTTTTCATTCAAAAAGTCAAATGGCGCTCCTTCCCTTCCGAGCCTTACCATGTGCCCAAACAGTGGTTTACCTCCACATGTGAGGTATTGGTGTACTCAGGAGAAATTGCCCAACACATTTTAGGATCCATTTTATCCTGTTGCCCATGTGAAAATGAAAAAATTGAGGCTAAAAGAATTTTTTTGTGAAAAAAAAGTACTTTTTCATTTTTACGGATCAATTTGTGAAGCACCTGGGGGTTCAAAGTGCTCACTATGCATCTAGATAAGTTCCTTGGGGCGTCTAGTTTCCAAAATGGGGTCACTTGTGGGGGAGCTCCAATTTTTAGGCACACGGGGGCTCTCCAAACGTGACATGGTGTCCGCTAAAGAGTGGAGCCAATTTTTGATTCAAAAAGTCAAATGGCGCTCCTTCCCTTCCAAGCCCTGCCGTGCGCCAAAACAGTGGTTTACCCCCACATATGAGGTATCAGCGTACTCAGGACAAATTGGACAACAACGTTCGTGGTTCAGTTTCTCCTTTTACCATTGGGAAAATAAAAAAATTGTTGCTAAAAGATAATTTTTGTGACTAAAAAGTTAAATGTTCATTTTTTCCTTCCATGTTGCTTCTGCTGCTGTGAAGCACCTGAAGGGTTAATAAACTTCTTGAATGTGGTTTTGAGTACCTTGAGGGGTGCAGTTTTTAGAATGGTGTCACTTTTGGGTATTTTCAGCCATATAGACCCCTCAAACTGACTTCAAATGTGAGGTGGTCCCTAAAAAAAATGCTTTTGTAAATTTCGTTGTAAAAATGACAAATCGCTGGTCGAATTTTAACCCTTATAACTTCCTAACAAAAAAAAATTTTGTTTCCAAAATTGTGCTGATGTAAAGTAAACATGTGGGAAATGTTATTTATTAACTATTTTGTGTCACATATCTCTCTGGTTTAACAGAATAAAAATTCAAAATGTGAAAATTGCGAAATTTTCAAAATTTTCGCCAAATTTCCGTGTTTATCACAAATAAATGCAGAATTTATTGACCTAAATTTACCACTAACATGAAGCCCAATATGTCACGAAAAAACAATCTCAGAACCGCTAGGATCCGTTGAAGCGTTCCTGAGTTATTACCTCATAAAGGGACACTGGTCAGAATTGCAAAAAACGGCAAGGTCTTTAAGGTCAAAATAGGCTGGGTCTTGAAGGGGTTAAGCCTTCAGTTGCTTCACAGGAATTAATGGACTGTGGAAGGTAAAAACGAACATTTAACTTTTTCCCACAAAAATGTTACTTTAGCTCCAAGTATTTCATTTTCACAAGTTTAACAGGAGAAAATGCACCACAAAATTTGTTGTGTGATTTCTACCTAGTATGAAAATACCCCATATGTGATGGAAAAATACTGTTTGAGTGTACGGCATAGCTCCGAATGGAAGGAGCACCGTCTGGGTTTTGGAATGCAAAATTAGATGGAATTGACAGATGACACCATGTTGCATTTGGAGCGCCCCTGATGTGCCTAAACAGTGGAAACCCCCACAAATGACCCCATTTTGGAAACTAGACCATTCAAAGACTTTATCTAGATGTGTAGTGAGCACTTTGAATCCTTTGGGGCTTCACAGAATTTTATAATGTTGAGCCGTGAAAATTAAAAAACATTTTCCCAACAAAAAATGTTGTTTCAGCCGAATTTGTAAAAATTTTTCACAAGGGTAACTGGAAAAATTGCACAACAAATTTTGGCGTCCATTTTCTCCTAAGTACGTAGGTATTTGTTGAAAAACAACCGCTTGGGAGCATGATAGGGCTGGAAATGGAATGAGCACCATTTTAGCTGGTATAGGTTGTAGATACCATGTCACATTTGAAGAGCCACTGAAATGCCAAAACAGCAGAAAACCCCACACAAGATCTTATTTAGTAAACTACGCTGCCCAACTGATTAATCTAGGGTAGTAATGAGTATGTTTAACCCTCAGGTGTTTAAACTTGTATAAAATTGGGCTAAGAAAATGAAATATTACAATTTTTTTACTAAAATTTTGCTTTGACGACAAGTTTGCAATTTTGAAAAGTGATAATAGGAGAAAACAAACAGTACAATTTGTTATGCAATTTCTCCTGAGTACATCAATATGCCAAAAGTGGTCAAAAACTACTTTAAGGCACAGTGAAAATCTTAAAAGGGAAGGAGCGTCATATTACAGTGCTGGTTTTGCTGCACTGGTTTGAGCCCCTAGGGTTCCAGAACAGCAGAAACCCCCGTAAGAGACCCCATTTTACATACTACACCTCTTACTGAATTCATATAGGGGTACAGTGATTATATTGACACCACAGGTGGGTCACAGAATTTTATACCATTGGGCAGTGAAGAAAAAATAATTACATTTTTACCACAAAAAAATTGTTTTAACCCCAAGATTTTAAATGTTCACACTGGGAAACGGTTAAAAATGGTGCCAAAATATATCACACAATTTCTGCTGAACGTGGCAATACCCCATATGTGACTGTACAGTACTGCTTAGCCACACAACTCGCGAGGGACATAGCGCTAATTGACTCTCGGAAAACAAATTATTATAGAATAGTTACCGGACTCCACATACAGAGCCCCTAAATGCCAGAAGAGTAGAATCCCCCTTTAAGTGACCAGATTTTGGAAATTACACCCCTTTGAGAATTTATTTACAGGTGTAGTGACGATTTTGACTCCATAAGTGTTTTCCAGAAACAGGCAGCAGTGGATGTTGCCGAATGATAATTGCAAACTACCACTGTAGTGATCAGTACGTTGTAATGACCAGTACGTTACGCCCAGCCCGTGCTTTTGGAAACATGCACCCATAAATTAGGTGGGCTATCATCGCTACAGAAATGCAGAACATGTGGACACTAAATGTGGATTAAGCACACTGGGGCTCAGAAAGGAGGGGGCCAATTGGATTTGGGAGCGCAGAATTTGCTGAATTTCTTTTTGGGGGGTGAGGAGCCATAGCTTTTCAAGAGCCTTTGTACTACCAGTAAGGTGGAAGTCCCCTATATTTCCGTTAACAGATGACAGACCTGAGTAAGGACTTCCTTTTTTCGTGGATTGAGTTGACGCTTTTATTGGGGACATTTTACATAACGTTTGAGATCATATTTATCCGGTGCTCTACGCTGAGCACTCACTTTGGGGTTTCCATCTAAATCTCAATTCAGATGAAACCAAGGGATCCATTCACTATAATGAGGCAGTAGAGTTACTTTTGACTCCATGTGGCCTCTGTTGAGCGGTGTCCTTTTCAAAGGTGCACAAAATTGGCGGACTGTGCTTTTATGTAGGCCTAAGCAGACGGACATCGCCGTATCACAGGTTAGATGCCGTACACAGTGCCTCCATTTGGTTCATTATAGGGACTGTTCCACTGGGGGTTACATCTGAATCACGTATTTCAGAGATTTACAAACCTGAATGTAAGCATTCAGTGTAGAGCGCAGGATAAATGTGCGCTGATCCTTACTGCGATCTTTGAGGCAAAATGAACAAATCAACAGCTGGTGAAGAATTTGTTTTATTTATTTTTTACGCTGTTCCTCGTGCAGTATAAGTGATTAGGTAACTTTATTCTTAGAGTTGATGCGATTCAGACTTATAGCGGGGTTTTATGTTTGGATGCTGTCAGCACACTAAAAGACGCTTTTTATTGTAAAAAGTTTTTACATCGCCATATTTTGAGAGCTATAATTTTTCAATATTTTGGCCCATAGAGCCATGTGAGGTCTTGTTTTTTGCAGGACAAGTTGACGTTTTTATTGGAACCATTTTCAGGCAAATTACATTTTTTGATCACTTTCTATTCCGATTGCTGGGAGGCAGAATGGACAAAAACACCAGGAATTGTTTTTTTTTTTTTTTTTAATTGCTGTTCCACACGTGGTAAAGTTGATAAGGCAGCTTCATTCTTCAGGTCAGTACGATTACAGTGATACCACATTAATATAGTATGTTTTAATGTTTTGCTGCTTTTTCAGAATAAAAACTATATTGTAGAAAAATTATTATATTTGCATCGCTTTATTCTGAGAGCTATAACTTCATTTTTCCGATAATGGCGCTGTATGACAGCTTGTTTCTCGAGGGACAAGATGACCGCTACCAGTTATATTTCGATTTGACTTTTTGATAACATTTTATTCTAATTTTTGTTCAGCAGCAAGTTGAAAAAGCAAAGATTTTTTTTTACGGTGTGCACTGAAGGAGTTAACTTGTGTGACAGTTTTATAGGTCGAGTCGTTCCGGACGCGACAATATCAAATAGGTGTACTTTTTTGTTTTTACATAAATATACGCATTTATTGATATAACCCCTTAGTGACAGGGCCAATTTGCTACTCAATGACCAGGCCAATTTTACAATTCTGACTACTGTCAATTTATGAGGTTATAACTCTGGAACGCTTTAAAGGATCTCGCTGATTCTGAGACGGTTTTTTCTTGACATATTGTACGTCATGTTAGTGCTAAAATTTGTACTATATGACTTGCTTTTATTTATGAAAAAAACGGAAATATGGCGAAAATTTGTAACATTTTGCAATTTTCAAACTTTTAATTTTATGCTCTTAAATTAGAGATATGTCACACAAAATACTTAAATAACATTTCCCACATGTCTACTTTACATCATACAATTTTGGAAACAAATTTATTTTTTGTTAGGAACTTATAAGGGTTAAAAGTTGACCAGCGATTTCTCATTTTAACAACAAAATTCACAAAGCCTTTTTTTTTTTTCAGGGACCGTATCATATTTGAAGTAACTTTGAGGGGTGTACATGAGAGAAAATACCGTATATACTCGAGTATAAGCCGACCCGAGTATAAGCCGACCCCCTAATTTTGCCACAAAAAACTGGGAAAACTTATTGACTCGGGTATAAGCCTAGGGTCGAAATGCAGCATTTACCGGTGAATTTCAAAAATAAAAATAGATCATTATTTCCCCATAGCTGTGCCCCATATAGTGCTCTGCACCGTTCATTGTGCCCCATAGCTGTGCCCCATATACAGTGCTCTGCACCGTTCATTGTGCCCCATAGCTGTGCCCCATATAGTGCTCTGCACCGTTCATATATCCCTATAGATGCTCCACATAAATCTGTGCCGCCGCCGCTGCTGCTGCAATAAAAAAAAAAAAACACACACATACTCACCTCTCTTGCTTGCAGCTCCCGGCGTCTCGTTCCGGCACCTCCATCTTCCCGGCGTCTCTGCTCTGACTGATCAGGCAGAGGGCGCCGCGCACACTATATGCGTCATCGCGCCCTCTGACCTGAACAGTCAGAACGCAGACACCGGGAAGATGGAGGCGCCGGGAAGATGGAGCGGCGCCCGGCGGCTGGAACGCGGACAGGTGAATATTACATACTTACCTGGTCCCGACGTCCGGCTCCCTCTGCCTATCACAGTTTTCTTCGGTGCCGCAGCCTCTTTCTCTATCATAGGTAAGTATGCCTCGGCGCCCTCTCCCCCTCACCCGCCGACCCTGCCACCCACCTTGACTCGAGTATAAGCCGAGAGGGGCACTTTCAGCCCAAAAATTTGGGCTGAAAATCTCGGCTTATACTCGAGTATATACGGTACCCAAAAGTGACACTATTCTTAAAACTGCACCCCTCAAGGTGCTCAAAAGCACATTCAAGAAGTTTATTAACCTTTTATGTGCTTCACAGGAACTGAAACAATGTGGAAGGAAACATTGAACATTTAACTTTTTTTCACAAGCATTTTAATTCAGAACCATTTTTTTTTATTTTCACAAGTGTGAAAAGAGAAAATGAACCACATATGTGGGGGCAAACCACTTTTTGGGTGCACAGCAGAGCTCAGAAGGAAAGGAGCGCTGTTTTTCAACACAGAACTGGCAGGAATTGAGATCGGACGCCATGTCGCGCTTGGAGAGCCCCTGATGTGCCTGAACAGTGGAAACCCCCCAATCCCAACTCCAACCCTAAACCCAACCCCAATCCCAACTCCAACCCTAAACCCAACCCCAATACCAACTCCAACCCTAATCCCAACCCTCACTTTAGCCCCGACCTGAACCCCCACTTTAGACCCAACCCACTTTAGACCCAACCCACTTTAGACCCAACCCCAATGGAAATAAATACAATTTTTTAAATTTTATTAATTTTCCCTAACTAAGGGGGTGATAAAGGGGGTGTTTATTTACTATTTTTTATTTTGATTACTGTGATACGGTCTATCATAGCGATCAAAATGAACCATTAGAAAAAATCTCCTATTGTTGCCGGGTGGTGGCCAGCAGCTCTTGGCGGGCTCACTGCCCGTGCGCCTGCCATTTTCTTCCTGGAAAAAGACACCGGCGTCAGTGTGGGGAAGCAGGAGGGTAGAGGGACACCGGGAGGTACTGAGGGACCCTTTTCCTCTCTCTGCTGATATGCGATCACATCATAGGAAATAAATTAAATGGAAAATCTGACTTTTTTGCGGTCCATTATACCGTTAATAACAGCGATCGCAACAATGGGGTTGGTAAAAACTGACCTGAATCATGTTCTCTGGGGTCTCGGCTACCCCCGGCAGCCAAGACCCTAGAGAAATTCTGGCGCTATAGCCTTATTCCTCAGTACCCTTAACTACCACCGTTAAAAGGCGTATCGGCGGTCGTTAAGGGGTTAATATTTTTTTTAAAATCTAATTTGATTATTTTTTTTAAATAGTTTTAAAACATTTAACTTTCAGCTCTCACTTATTCCCTGTATGGGACTTCAATTTTTTTTCTCTCTGATCACTGGTCTCCTACAATGCAATACATATGTATTGCATTGTATGAGACCTGACAGTTATACATTGTCAGCTGCTGGCTTAGTCTAACAGGACACTGTAGCTGGCAGACCCGGAGGTTATCACGTAACCTCCGACAGCCGGGACAACGCGGGATCCCATCACACTTCGGAGAGGTGAGTATAGCAGTGGTCTCTCTCCTATCAAGTCCTGACGATGTAACCTGTCAGAGATATCGCTCTGCACAGGAATCTCAGAGCTTGCAGGACCCTGGGGGTCCTGAGCACTGCGAGACCACTGATTGCTCATAAACGTCGGCGCTGCACAAATCACAGCTAGCACCGACGTTTATGTACAGTGAACGGACTCCAAACGGTTAAAGGGAGACATCTGATTAGATGGCCAATAACAAAGGGAGGCTTCTGATTAGATGGCCAATAAGAGCATTCACTATATTAAAGGGAATCTGTCAACAAGTGGCTGCTATTTAACCCCTAAAGGTACCGTCACACTAAGCGACGCTGCAGCGATACCGACAACGATCCGGATCGCTGCAGCGTCGCTGTTTGGTCGCTGGAGAGCTGTCACACAGACAGCTCTCCAGCGACCAACGATGCCGGTAACCAGGGTAAACATCGGGTTACTAAGCGCAGGGCCGCGCTTAGTAACCCGATGTTTACCCTGGTTACCATCGTTAAAGTAAAAAAAACAACCACTACATACTTACCTACCGCTGTCTGTTCCCGGCGGTCTGCTTCTCTGCTCTGGCTATGAGCACAGCGGCCGGAAAGCAGAGCGGTGACGTCACCGCTGTGCTTTCCGGCTGCCCGGCGCTCACAGAGCAGAGAAGCACAGCGCCGAGGACAGACAGCGGTAGGTAAGTATGTAGTGGTTGATTTTTTTTTACTTTAACGATGGTAACCAGGGTAAACATCGGGTTACTAAGCGCGGCCCTGCGCTTAGTAACCCGATGTTTACCCTGGTTACCAGCGAAGACATCGCTGAATTGGCGTCACACACGATAGCGATATCGTCTAGTGTGACGGTACCTTTAACCCGCAAGGGTGGTTTGCATGTTAATGACTGGGCCAATTTTTACAATTCTGACCACTGTCACTTTATGAGGTTATAACTCTGGAACACTTGCATGGATCCCGGTGATTCTGACAATGTTTTCTTGTGACATATTGTACTTCATGTTAGTGGTAAAATTTGTGAAAAAAAGGAAATTTTGCAAAAATTTAGCAATTTTCCCAATTTGAATTTTCATGCCCTTAATTCACAGAGATGTCATACAAAATACTTAATAAGTAACATTTCCCACGTCTACTTTACATCAGCACAATTTTGGAACCAAATTATTTTTTGTTAGAAAGTTATAAGGGTTAAAAGTAGGGTTGAGCGAAACGGATCGTTCATTTTCAAAAGTCGCCGACTTTTGGCAAAGTCAGGTTTCATGAAACCCGATCCCTGTGTGGTGTCGGCCATGCGGTACGCGACTTTCGCGCCAAAGTCGCGTTTCGTATGATGCGCTTGGCGCTATTTTTTTCAGCCAATGAAGGAGCGTGGGCAGAGTGAGGACATAGGTCTTAGGGGCGTAGACGCCTATCGCCATGTTGTCGCTTGTGCGCTGTAGCGATTTGCAATGTGTAACACCAGATTTTCAGGAGAGAGAGAGAGAGAGAGAGAGAGAGAGAGAGAGAGATCCTTGACTTTTCGCCATAATCGGCCGATTTCACTCGACTTTTTTCGCGAAACCCGACTCGACCCTAAAAAAGTCAAGGTCGCTCAACCCTAGTTAAAAGTTGACTAGCGATTTCTCAGTTTTACAACAAGGTTCACAAAACCATTTTTTTAGGGACCATCTCACATTTAAAGTCACTTTGAGGGGCTGCACCATAAAAAAAATTATACGCAAAAGTGACACCATTCTAAAAACTGCACCCCCTCAAGGTGCTCAAACCCACACTCAAGAAGTTTATTAACGCTTTATTTGCATCTCAGGAACTGAAGCAATGTGGAAGGTAAAAATTAACATGTACCTTTTTTTTTTTTTTTACAAACATTTTACTTCAGAACCAATTTTTTTTATTTTCACAAGTGCAAAAAGAGAAAATGAACCACAAAATGTGTTGTGCTATTTCTCCTGAATATGCCGATACCTCATATGTGGGGTAAAATCACTAATTGGGTGCACGGCAGAGCTTGGAAGAGAAGGAGTGCCATTTTACTTTTTCAATGCAGAATTGGCTGGAATTGAGATCGGATGCCATGTCGCGTTGGAGAGCCCCTGATGTGCCTAAACAGAGGAAATCCCCCAATTATAACTGAAACCCTAATCCAAACGGTAACCCTAACCACACCTCTAACCCAGACACACCCCTAACCCTAATCCCAACCCACTGTTTGGGTGCACAGCAGAGCTCGGAAAGGAAGGAGCGCCGTTTCATTTTTTTCAATGCAGAATTGGCTGGAATTGAGATCGGACGCCATGTTGCGTCTGGAGAGCCCCTAATGTGTATAAACAGTGGAAACCCCCCACAAGGGACATCATTTTGGAAGCTAGATCCCTTAAGGAACTTATCCATATGTGTAGTGAGCACTTTGAACCCCCAATTGCTTCACAGAAGTTTATAATGTAGAGCAGTGAAAATAAAAAAAAATATTCCCCCTCCTCCCCCCCAAAATGATTTTTTTAGACCGCAATCTTTTATTTTTACAAGGGTAACAGGAGAAATTGAATGCCAAAAGTTATCCAGTTTGTTCTGAGTACACCGATACCCCATTTGTGGGGGGGAGGGGGGGGGGCACTGTTTAGGCACACATTGGGCCTCGGATGGGAAGTAGTGACGTTTTAAAATGCAGACTTTGATGGAATGGTCTGCGGGCATCATGTTGCGATTGCCTGATGTGCCTAAACAGTAGAAACCCCCCAAAAGTGACCCCATTTTGGAAACTAGACCCCCCCAAGGAGCTTATCCACCATGTGTGGTGAGCACTATGAACCCCCAAGTGCTTTACAGAAGTTTATAACGTAGAGCCGTGAAAATATAAAATATTTTTAACACAAAAATGATCTTTTCACACCCAAATTTTTACTTTCACAAGGGTAACAGGAGAAATTGGACCATTGCAATTTGTCCTGAGTACTCTGATACCCCATATGTGCGGGGTGTGTGTGTGTGTGTGTGTGCGCGTAACCGTTATTTGGGCGCATGGCAGAGCTCGGAAGGGAAACAATGATGTTTTGGAATGCAGACTTTGATGGAATGATCTGTGGGCGTCATGTTGCGTTTGCAGAGCCATTGATGTGCCTAGATAGTAGAACCCCCCACAAGTGACCCCATTTTGGAAACTAGACCCTCCGATGGAGCTTATCTAGATTTGTGGTAAGCAATTTGAATGCCCAAGTGCTTCATTTTTTTCCACAAAAATTATTTTTTAGCCCCCAATTTTCTATTTTCCTAAGGGTAACAGGGGAATGTGGGGATAAACCACTGTTTGGGTGCACGGCAGAGCTCAGAAGGGAGGGAGCACCATTTAACTTTTTGAACGCAAAATTGGCTGGAATTAATGGTGGCACCATGTCGCATTTGGAGACCCCTTGATGTAACTAAACAGTGGAAACCCCCAAATTCAAACTCCAACGGTAACACCAACACACCCCTAACCCCAACACACCCCTAACCCCAACCCCAACTCTAGCCCCAACCCCAACTCTAGCCCCAACCCCAGTCAAACTCAGTTTAGCCCAACTGTAACCCTAGTGGGAAAATGGAAATAGATTTTGTTATTTTTCCCTCACTAAGGGGGTGATTAAAGTTCATTTTTTTTATTTTGATCACTGTGATAGGGTCTATCACAGTGACCAAAATGAACCAATAGGAAAATTCTTCCTATTGTTGCCGGGTGCCGGCAGCTCTCGGCAGGCGAACTGCGCATGCGCCTGCCATTTTCTTCCCGGAAGAAGACGCCAGCGGCCGTGGGGGGGAAGCAGGAGGACCCAGGGACACCGGGAGGCACTGGTAAGTATCAAGGGACGATTGGGGACCCTATTTCTCTGTTCTCTGATCATATCGGAGGACAGAGAAATTAACCCCTTTACCCCCAAGGGTGGTTTGCACGTTATGGACCGGGCCAATTTTTACAATTCTGACCACTGTCCCTTTATGAGGTTATAACTCTGGAACGCTTCAACGGATCCCGGTGATTCTGACATTGTTTTCTCGTGACATATTGTACTTCATGATAGTGGTAAAATTTCTTTGATATTACCTGCGTTTATTTGTGAAAAAAACGGAAATATGGCGAAAATTTCGAATTTTTCCAACTTTGAATTTTTATGCAATTAAATCACAGAGATATGTCACACAAAATACTTAATAAGTAACATTTCCCACATGTCTACTTTACATCAGCACAATTTTGGGAGTTATAAGGCTTAAAAGTTGACCAGCAATTTCTCATTTTTACAACACCATTTTATTTTAGGGACCACATCTCATTTGAAGTCATTTTGAGGGGTCTATATGATAGAAAATACCCAAGTGTGACACCATTCTAAAAACTGCACCCCTCAAGGTTCTCAAAACCACATTCAAGAAGTTTATTAACCCTTCAGGTGTTTCACAGGAATTTTTGCAATGTTTAAATAAAAATGAACATTTAACTTTTTTTCACAAAAAATTTACTTCAGCTCCAATTTGTTTTATTTTACCAAGGGTTACAGGAGAAAATGGACCCCAAACCTTGTTGTACAATTTGTCCTGAGTACGCCGATACCCCATAAGTGGAGGTAAACCACTGTTTGGGCGCATGACAGAGCTTGGAAGCGAAGGAGCGCCATTTGACTTCTCAATGCAAAATTGACTGGAATTGAGATGGGACGCCATGTTGCGTTTGGAGAGCCACTGATGTGCCTAAACATTGAATCCCCCCACAAGTGACACCATTTTGGAAAGTAGACCCCCTAAGGAACTTATCTAGAGGTGTGGTGAGCACTTTGACCCACCAAGTGCTTCACAGAAGTTTATAATGCAGAACCGTAAAAATAAAAAATCATTTTTTTTTCACAAAAATTATCTTTTCACCCCCAATCTTTTATTTTCCCAATGGTAAGAGAAGAAATTGGAACCAAAAAGTTGTTGCACAATTTGTCCTGAGTATTCTGATACCCCATATGTGGGGGTAAACCATTGTTTGGGCGCATGGGAGAGCTCGGAAGGGAAGGAGCGCCGTTTGACCTTTCAATGCAAAATTGACAGGAATTGAGATGGGACGCCATGTTGCGTTTGAAGAGCCACTGATGTGCCTAAACATTGAAACCCCCCCACAAGTGACACCATTTTGGAAAGTAGACCCCCTAAGGAACTTATCTAGAGGTGTGGTGAGCACTTTGACCCACCAAGTGCTTCACAGAAGATTATAATGCAGAACCGTAAAAATAAAAAATCATTTTTTTTTTTCACAAAAATTATTTTTTAGTCCCCAGTTTTGTATTTTCCCGAGGGTAACAGGAGAAATTGGACCCCAAAAGTTGTTGTGCAATTTGTCCTGAGTGCGCTGATACCCCATATGTGGGGGGGAACCATCGTTTGGGCGCATGGGAGGGCTCGGAAGGGAAGGAGCGCCATTTGGAATACAGACTTGGATGGAATGGTCTGCAGGCGTCACATTGCGTTTGCAGAGCCCCTAATGTACCTAAACAGTAGAAACCCCCCACAAGTGACCCCATATTGGAAACTAGACCCCCCCAAGGAACTTATCTAGATGTGTTGTGAGAACTTTGAGCCCCCAAGTGTTTCACTACAGTTTCTAACGCAGAGCCGTGAAAATAAAATAAAAAATTCCCCCCAAAATTATTTTTTAGCCCCCAGTTTTGTATTTTCTCGAGGGTAACAGGAGAAATTGGACCCCAAACGTTGTTGTCCAATTCGTCCTGAGTGCGCTGATGCCCCATATGTGGGGGGAACCACCGTTTGGGCGCATGGGAGGGCTCGGAAGGGAAGAAGCACCATTTGGAATGCAGACTTAGATGGAATGGTCTGCAGGCGTCACATTGCGTTTGCAGAGCCCCTAATGTACCTAAACAGTAGAAACCCCCCACAAGTGACCCCATATTGGAAACTAGACCCCCCAAGGAACTTATCTAGATGTGTTGTGAGAACTTTGAGCCCCCAAGTGTTTCACTACAGTTTATAACGCAGAGCCGTGAAAATAAAAAATCTTTTTTTTTCCCACAAAAATTATTTTTTAGCCCCCAGTTTTGTATTTTCCCAAGGGTAACAGGAGAAATTGGACCCCAAAAGTTGTTGTCCAATTTGTCCTGAGTAAGCTGATACCCCATATGTTGGGGTAAACTCCTGTTTGGACACACGGGAGAGCTCGGAAGGGAAGGAGCACTGTTTTACTTTTTCAGCGCAGAATTGGCTGGAATTGAGATCGGACGCCATGTCGCGTTTGGAGAGCCCCTGATGTGTCTAAACAGTGGAAACACCCCAATTATAACTGAAACCCTAATCCAAACGGTAACCCTAACCACACCTCTAACCCAGACACACCCCTAACCCTAATCCCAACCCTATTCCCAACCGCAAATGTGATCGAAACCATACCCCTAACTTTAACCCCAACCCTAACTGTAGCCTTAACCCTAACTGTAGCCCTAACCCTAGCCCTAACCATAACCCTAGCCCTAACCCTAGCCTTAACCCTAACCCTAGCCCTAATGGGAAAATGGAAATAAATACATTTTTTTAATTTTTTTATTTTTCTCTAACTAAGGGGGTGATGAAGGGGGGTTTGATTTACTTTTATACCGGGTTTTTTAGCGGATTTTTATGATTGGCAGCCGTCACACACTGAAAGACGCTTTTTATTGCAAAAAATATTTTTTGCGTTACCACATTTTGAGAGCTATAATTTTTCCATATTTGAGTCCACAGAGTCATGTGAGGTCTTGTTTTTTGCGGGACGAGTTGACGTTTTTATTGGTAACATTTTCGGGCACGTGACATTTTTTGATCGCTTTTTATTCCGATTTTTGTGAGGCAGAATTACCAAAACCAGATATTCATGAATTTCTTTTGGGGAAGGCGTTTATACCGTTCCGCGTTTGGTAAAATTGATAAAGCAGTTTTATTCTTCGGGTCAGTACGATTACAGCGATACCTCATTTATATAATTTTTTTTATATTTTGGCACTTTTATACGATAAAAACTATTTTATAGAAAAAATAATTTTTGCATCGCTTTATTCTGAGGACTATAACTTTCTTATTTTTTTGCTGATGTTGCTGTATGGCGGCTCGTTTTTTGCGGGACAAGATGACGCTTTCAGCGGTACCATGGTTATTTATATCCGTCTTTTTGATCGCGTGTTATTCCACTTTTTGTTCGGCGGTATGATAAAGCGTTTTTTGTCTCGTTTTTTTTTTTCTTACGGTGTTTACTGAAGGGGTTAACTAGTGGGACAGTTTTATAGGTCGGGTCGTTACGGACGCGGCGATACTAAATATGTGTACTTTTATTGTTTTTTTTTTATTTAGATAAAGAAATGTATTTATGGGAATAATATTTTTTTTTTTTTCATTATTTAGGTAAGCCACCTCCCTCCCTGCAGGACCCAGATCCGCGGCCATTTTGGATCCGTGACTTGCTGCAGGAAGGAGGTAGGAGACCCCCGGAGCAACGCGATCACATCGCGTTGCTGCGGGGGTCTCAGGGAAGCCCGCAGGGATCCCCCTCCCTGCGCGATGCTTCCCTGCACCGCCGGCACATCGCGATCATGTTTGATCGCGGTGTCCTGGGGGTTAATGTGCCGGGGGCGGTCCGTGACCGCTCCTGGCACATAGTGCCGGATGTCAGCTGCGATAAGCAGCTGACAACCTGCCGCGATCGGCGGCGCTCCCCCCGTGAGCGCGGCCGATCGCCTATGACGTACTATTCCGTCCTTGGGAAGTAAAGCCCACCCCACATGGACGGAATAGTACGTCTAATGGCAGAAAGGGGTTAAATGGCAAATTGCGCTTATTTTTTTGCGGTTGCCGTTATACAGTTAATAACGACTATCGCAAGTCAGGGGTCGGTAAAAACCAACCAGAATTATGTTCTCTGGGGTCTCGGCTACCCCTGTCTTGTGGTTATTTAATCTTTATTTTCAGTTTTCAGTTAATGATATGCTTGTGCTCTGGGGCGGCCTGTGGGGGACGTTTATGTGGTACTCTGATTAGGTATTCATCTATATGGCTTCTGATATTACAGCATCTTCTGCGCGAACATGCTGTGATCAGTCAGTCACGCAGTGACTGTTCAAAGTTATGACGAACATATCACAGTATGGTGTGGGAACCGACACCTGCTTATGACGTGCTATGTCAGTCATTGGGTGTTTAAGGGTTAAAGCCAAAAGAATCATAAAAATGACACTTCCTTGTCCAAAACATGCTTTTTCCTTTGTTTTGTGCTAAAAATATGCAAATCAATATGCTGAAGTGAATGAAAATGCAATTTCCTGCAAACATGTTTGTTTATATGCAACTAATATAAACAGCTTTGGCAAAAATTAAGAGACCACCATATCAAAACCCTGTCATAGGCAGCCCATTCTCCAGACGTGAACTCATTGAAAACCTCTGGAATGTAATCAAGAGGATGATGGATAGTCACAAGCCATCAAAGAAGAACTGCTTACATTTTTGTGCCAGGAGCAGTGTGAAAGACTGGTGGAAAGCATGCCAAGACGCATGAAAGCTGTGATTAAAAATCATGGTTATTCCACAAAACATTGATTTCTGAACTCTTCCCGAGTTAAAACATTAGTATTGTTGTTTCTAAATGATTATGAACTTGTTTTCTTTGCATTATTTGAGGTCTGAAAGCATTGTTTTTTTTTCATTTTGACTTTCTACTTTTTAGAAAAAAAAATACAAAATGTATTGCTTGGAAATTCGGAGACATGTTGTCAGACGTTTATAGAGTAAAAGAACAATTTACATTTCACTTGAAAATATACCTATAAAGTGAAAAATCAGACAAACTGAACATTTTGCAGTGGTCTCTTAATTTTTGCCAGAGCTGCATATTATATGTTAAGCATACCTCTTTAGTAATAAGAAGGGGGATAGGCAGAGGAACACGCTTTTTTTGCAAAGTGGCATACGATCTAGTTCCTTACTGAGGGTTTACATCACTCGATTTGCTAAGTGCAAACCGCACAGCTATACTTTTGCTGATCGGCCGTTGTTTAATAGTCTGTTTATACAGGCAAACCACATTTACTATGTACACAGAATGATCAATAATAGATAGATCTACGTGCAAAGGCTGCCAAATTTACCAGTAACTAGACAAAAAAAAAAAAAAAAAAGAGTGGAGTGCTGACTTCATAAAATAAACATGATTTTATTAATACAATAATACACAGTGTAATAAATCAGAACATAAATATAGAGGTTGATAGAGGTAGGATCCACAATTAGTGTCTTAGGAATGAAAGATATGGGTAAGGAAAAGACAATTCTACAGTATATGTTAATATAATATGTAAACAGCAGCTCTCCCTAATCAAGTTTCCCCCCACTGAAAAAGCTTACTCGAAAAGTGCGTCTGGAGTGGTCCTAGGAATCCTTCTTTGGTCTGTCATGGTACATCATGGGTAAGTATACTTGATATGAGTAACTCAAGCAGAGATATGCATGTCAATCTGTTGCTTTCCTTTCCACATACTAGTCTACCTCATAACAGCAATACCTCTCGGCATAAGCACTTTATGTAAACTGTATGATATGGTTCGGCGTCAAACTTTAATATTTGCATAGGGAGTGCTGCTGTTTACATTACATATTAACGTATACTGTGGAATTTTTTTCTTACCCATACCTGGGACACTTATTGTGGATCCTACTTCTATCAACCTCTATATTTATGTTCGGATTTTTTACACAATGTA
Organism: Ranitomeya imitator; assembly: GCF_032444005.1. Taxonomy (NCBI): domain Eukaryota; kingdom Metazoa; phylum Chordata; class Amphibia; order Anura; family Dendrobatidae; genus Ranitomeya; species Ranitomeya imitator. Next base: position 449,253,816 of record NC_091286.1, on the reverse strand, counting down.
TTATTGTATCAATAAAATCATGTTTATTTTATGAAGTCAGCACGTCACTCTTTTTTGTCAGGTAGCTATTTTAGGACTTTCTTCTTTACTATATCCTCTAACTTTGAATTTATTAATTAAATTGTTCCTTATTTGTCTTATTATCAGTGTTATCAGTGTCCCTGTGAACGATTTAATATTGCCTATTAACTAGTAGCAGATGTCCTTTTCTAGGTAGCACATCACCCTGGATAAACAGGAGATGTGTTGCCAACATCAATTTTTCATTATACCTTTACAAAAAAATCATTGTTTTGTGTAAACAGGCTAAATCTGGGGATTTATTATGATGGAATATAGGCTGAACTGGATGGACAAATGTCTTTTTTCGGCCTCACTAACTATGTTACTATGTGCTGCCGAGAACAATGACCAATTAGCAGGAAACATCACTCATTCATGATAATCAGCCACTGTAAATTCAGTTCTTCACTGACTGAGTCAATCACTTACCGTTGAAGTCTAATTTCACAGGTTTAAAGGGAATCGCTCAGTACAATCAACCATTCCTAAGCCACCTATATTGACATGTACAGCAGGTAATAGAAAGCTAAAATTATACCTTGACATTTGCGATTCCATCCCTTATTCCAGTGAAATCCATGTTTTACGTATAGGTAAATAAGCTGTTCCAGACTGTGGGCCGGACACTGATCTCCCTGAGAGTCTGCCTCCAGAGATTATTTTAATCCCTTAGCGACCGGGCCAAATTTTTCAAATCTGACCACTGTCACTTTATGTGGTAATAATTCTGGAACACTTCAACAGATCTAATTAATTTTGAGATTTTTTATCATGACACGTTGTAGTTTATGTTAATAGTAAATTTATATCGATATTTTCTGTGATTATTTATAAAAGTATCAGAAATTTGTAAAAAAAATCCCCAAATTAGGAATTTTTAAACTTTAAAATGATAGTCATAAATAACATTTCCCTCATGTCTGCTTTACATCAGCACCATTTTTAAAATATCCTTTTATTTTGTTAGGATTAGGGTTGAGCGACTTTTGTTTTTATAGGATCGGGTCGGGTTTCACGAAATCCGACTTTTTCAAAAGTCGGGTCGAGTGAAATCGGCCGATCCTATAGAAAAGTCGGGGTCGGGGTTGGCCGAAACACGAAACCCAATGCAGTGCATTGGGTTTCTAATGGTTCCCAGGGTCTGAAGGAGAGGAAACTCTCCTTCAGGCCCTGCGATCCATATTAATGTGTAAAATAAAGAATAAAAATAAAAAATAGTGCTATACTCACCCTTGGACGCGCCCTGGTTGTAACCTGGAGCCTTCCTTCCTAAGAATGAGCGCCTGAAGGACCTTTCGATGACGTCGCGGCTTGTGATTGGTCGCGTGACGCCCATGTGACCGCTCACGCGACCAATCACAAGCCGCGACGTCATCGAAAGGTCCTTCAGGCGCTCATTCTTAGGAAGGAAGGCTCCCGGTTACAACCAGGGCGCGTCCGAGGGTGAGTATAGCAATATTTTTTATTTTCATTCTTTATTTTACACTTAAATCTGAATTCCGATACCGATTCCCGATATCTTAAACATATCGGGAATCGGTATCGGAATTCCGATTCCAGTTCAGAAGATCGCCGACCTCATGGCCGACCCCACACAGGGGTCGGGTCGGGTTTCATGAAACCCGACTTTGCCAAAAGTCGGCGACTTCTGAATCTGGCCGACCCGTTTCGCTCAACCCTAGTTAGGATGCTAGAAGGTTTAAAACAGTAGCAGTCATTTTTCAAGGAAATTTACAAAACTTTTTTTAGGGACCTATTAAGTTTTGATGTGACTTTGGTGGACCAATATGTCGTAAAATCCCCCAAAGTGAAACCATTTTAAAAACAGCACCCCTCGAGGTATTTAAAACTGCTGTCTGGTAGTTTATTTACCATTCTGCTGCTTTTCAGGAATTAATATAATGTTGCATGACAGGAAGGAAAAATGTTAGTGTTATCACCTAAATGTCGCTAACTTCTGAACAGGTCACTATAGTCGGCATTCTCTAAAGCAGTTGTGTCCGGGAATTGCCATGGCAAACATCAGGACCACGCAATCATGATCTCGGCAAACATCAGGACCACGCAATCATGATCTCAGGGTGTCATTAGGGTTATAGAGGGAGTCCCCACACTCTGTTATTCATTTAGATGCCAGTCACTATTGACAGCAGCATCTAAGGGGTTAAAAAGCCATGGTTGGTGCCACCACCAATGGAAGCAGATGCAGCAAGGTGTCAGCATTAGTGTACAGCAACAGCTGATGCATTTTCACATGGCAGGGGATGTCACTATCTGATATGTGAAGTCAGTAAAAAGACTTATTGGTGGTCACTAAGACCTCTTTCACACTTCCGTCTTTTGTCATCCTTCGCAATCAGTCGTTTTGGGCAAAAAACGGATCCTGCAAATGTGCTCCCAGGATGTGTTTTTTGCCCATAGACTTGCATTAGCAACGGATTGCGACAGATAGCCACACGTCGCGTCCGTCGTGCGACGGATCCGTCGTGTTTTGGCGGACACGACTGACAAAAAAAATTCAATGTAACTTTTTTTGTCCGTTGCGTCCGCCATTTTCTACCGTGCATGCACGGCTGAAACTCCGCCTCGAACTTCAGAATGGGCAGCGGATAAGTTGAAAAACTGCATCCGCTGCCCACGTCGTGCATAATTTTCACAACGTCTGTCGGCACGTCGGCCCGACACATGGCGACGGACCCATACCGACGGAAGTGTGAAAGAAGCCTAAGGGTTTAAATGAAAGGGGATTTACCAGTGTGAAACATACAAGAGGCAGTCTGCTCTCCTGATCTCACGGCAAAGCTGTGTGCGATTACAACTAACAGTATACAACGGAGCTGTGCATTGTCTCTTTACAAACACATTGGCAGCTGTAGTTGTCCTCTCGCAGTGATGTCAGCTCTGCTCTACTCATTTTGCCCCAACACTGGCTGCCTTTGAGGTGGCAGCTTAAAGGGGTTCTCCATGAAATGTAATAAAATAAAATAAAAATACACATTTAAGCCGCTATTGTGACCTATAGACCCTTTAGAATTTTTCCTTTCAATATCCTTTCCTTTATAAACGTCCTTAACTATTTGCGAGCCACTTATAGAGAATGTCTCCATGTCCTTCATAAAGATTATGGAGTTATCTTTTGTTCCCTCATCCATTATTTTGGACTGTAAGGCCATGTGCACACGTTCAGGTTTTTTCGCGCTAAAAACGCTATAAAAACTCATTAAAAACGCATACATTATGCATTCTATCATTTAGAATGCATTCTGCATGTTTTGTGCACATGGATGCGTTTTTTTTCCCGCGAAAAAAACGCATCGCGGTAAAAAAATGAGCATGTTCATTATTTTTGCGGATTTTCTGCGTTTTTCCCGCAATTCTATGCATTTGGGAAAAAACGCACCAAAAACGCGTCAAAATCGCGGTAAAAACGCATGCGGATTTCTGGCAGAAATGTCCTGTTTTTGTCAGGAAAATTTCTGCAAGAAATCCTGACGTGTGCACATATCCTAAGTGTTCTCCGCCCAGCCCCATTCTTTCTCAGTATGGTGGTATTCTTTGTATGCTAAGGCTCCCATTAAAATTATTATATCTAGTGCTAGCTTGTCTATAGAATGGCTTTATAGTATCAATACGGACTAAGCAATGCTAGGTGAACGACAATGACAATTTAATATTAATCCTATAGGCTACATTTTATATTTAATTCTTCCCTTGGGAGCTTTTTTTTAGGAATTTGTACATAATTTGTAGTCTGGTGTATTTTCTAAATGTTTTTAATGGATTTATTAAAAGTAATATTTTACTTTTACTATTACTCCAATTGGATTAGAGAGTGAAATAACATAGGATTTTTTGTAGACACTTTAGAAATCATTAATCAGTGAATGTCAACTAAACTAAAATAAGCTTTAGAGGAACATCCTCATGCAGATATGATCCTAACAGCTCATTTACATATTAAGATAAATATGGATTTCTCTAGAACAAGACATCACATCAAACATATCAAGATATCATTACATTTAACTTTCTATGACCTACATGTCCATATAGACCGCTTAGGATGGTTGATGCCACTGACAGATTCTCTTTATTCCATATACCGTATATCCAAGTAGCCATGTCCTCAGTTTGTTGTGGTTATAACAAAGCTCAAAATTAAATTAATTTGGACAAGTGTACGCTCTGTATTAATGTAGGAGGGGCTCGCAACCATTTCCTTTCGTGGACAATAAAGACTTCTGCTGGATAATCATATTAGAATAGGTTAAATGAATAAAGCACAGACCTGTAAAATGTTCTGTGAATTCCTGCTCTAATTTCATTGCTCTCTCAAAGGTCTTCCGTGCTTGGTCTTCTAACAGACGTTTGTTCATTTCCCTGTTTAAGTGTAAAAGAATGGCTATAAGAATACACATTTTCACTATGAAAGACATGTGACTGTGTTAGCAAACAAATAACAATTTAGTACATGTAGGCGTCGTGGATATATAATATTATGTTAAATGGGTTATCCACTTTCAGGAAAGTGAACCCTAAATGCTGTAAAATACCTAAAATAAACAGCAGCACCCTCCCTGGGTCAAGTCACAGTTCTCAGTCACTCCTGTGGTTTTAGCTGCAGCTGTGATGTGACATAATGCACATCACCGCTGTAGTCACTCAGCGGCTCTAACGAGATACAGTAGTGTTCAAAGTAATAGCAGTGTGGTCAAAAACATGAGTTTATCACAAAATCTTTATGCTAGTTTCTGTTTCCAGCATTGGGAACATTGCACACAGTTTCTAATTCAAAACATGAAGAGAAATGTACCGTATTTTCCGGCGTATAAGATGACTTTTTAATCCCTGAAAATCATCTCAAAAGTCGGGGGTCGTCTTAGAAGCTGGGTACGGCGTGTGCAGGGAGCGGTCATGGATGGTTCTCAGGGTCTGTCCCAAGGGTAACAGGAGAAATTAGACTGCCAAAGTTGTTGTGCAATTTTTCCTGAGTACGCTGATAACCCATATGTTTGGGTAAACCACTGTTTGGGCGCACGTAGGGGCTCGGAAGGGAGGGAGCGCACCATTTGACTTTTTGAACTCTAGATTGGCTGGAATCAATGGTGGCGTCATGTCGTGTTTGGATTAATAGTAAGAGACCTAGCACTCAACTTTAGGTAAGATGCAGCAGGAACAATTTATTGTAGTAAATACAGGAAAACGTTTCGGTCAATTGTGACCTTCATCAGTTACAGGAGGTTATTAAATAAAAGCTGGTAATGGGAATTATAATCGCTGCACGATCATATATAAAAATTAGTTCAGCGTGGTTGTTGTAGACAAACCAGCTATGAGCAAATAGGAAGATTCCTGGAGCTGCAGTGCTCTCCGGCATCCACCGCTAGTCTGCAGACAACAACCACGCTGAACTAATTTTCTCTTACTATTAATCTATATGGTTTGGGAACCTGTCCTTCGCACCCCTTCTCTAGTAGTGCTCACAGTTAAATTTTCCATGTCGTGTTTGGAGACCCCTGATGTGCCTAAACAGTGGAAACCCCTTGTCACGATATGGTATGAAATATCATAAGTAGTTCTCTTGCTAGCCTGCGTGGCTAAGCCCCCCTTCTTGGAGTGATGCTGCAACAGTTTGTAGCTTCAAATTCCTGACTTTCAACTCCCAAGCCCCCCTTCCCTTTCATTCAGCCAAGAGCGGCTTTGCCAATGTACTGGGGGGAGTTTTATGGCCGAAAGGTATTTACGACGGCATTTCCTGCCGTGTAAGCTCTTGTCCAGCTATAAGTGAACTAGAAACTTCCAGAAATCCATGGAAGTTCTTTGTTTAGTTTTTCTAAGATATTAGGCCGACCGTTTACATTACAAGCACGAAAATAAATATTGTTAGAGTCCATCGGAGGATCTATACATCGCTCGAAACACGGGCTTCTAACTCCATCTGGTAAAGAAGTAGGGTTTTCTCTGTAAATATGTATCCCAGATAGGACATATTTGATCTCATTAGAATGCTCACGTTAATCCGAGATGAATGATGGGTTTGTTATGACTATGACATGTTTGGTAGCGAAGTTATAGCAAGTAGATAAATTTAAGATTGAAGTACTCAGAATGTAGAGAGAGGAGGGTCTGGATAAGCCAGCCTTTCTGTGATGTCACAGCCTTAAGGTTTTAAGTTTGTGGCAGGCTCCCCAGCTCAGCCTTCTGCTTGATTTCTTCTTCTTGTCCTATTTTCCTGGAAGAGCTGAGCACATCCCATGAACTGGGACGTATGGAAAACTGCACTAGCCTGGGTGCTTGCCATGCTTTGAACATGTGAGTGTTAGCTTTTCTCCTTTATTCCCTTTATGTTCTAATTACCGTGTACATATTTGCAATTGTCTCATTTGTAACATCTTTGTAAAATATTTTGATAAAACACTGCCTGAAACTTTTGATGGGGTATATTATTTAATACTAGTTCTTTCTCCTGTTCTAAACCGTACCCCAAGTCTCTTGAAGGGAAAATACGCTACTGTTGTGTTGGGTTAGCTTCGGACCCGTTTAATCGAAGCTGGTGGCAGCATACATTTTGTACTGGGTAGTTGGGTGGCGTTATAGCGACTGCGGCGTTGATAATTATTGATCCTGCCTAAGTGGGAGTAGTTTATCGCGTCGCTGCAGCGTGCCCAATAGCCAGTACATAGCAGGCAGCCTTTCTGGCGACTAATTACCCAGGGTGCAGTACCTAATCTGACCTGAGAGTACGGGGGGCGCCAGAGAGCTGCAAGTGTTAAGTGGAACTGTAAGCGGGATATACATAAATCCCTGCAGTTTGTGGTACATAGAAAAGCAGTGGGATACCTAAAATAAGCCCCTGCTGTAAACTAAGAGGTCAATAGCCTTGTGTGTGGTTTTTCATCACATCGTGGAGTGGAGGGATAACTAAGATAAGCCCCCCTGCACATGTGATAGCCGTCTGTTGGCCTAAAGTCATCTCTATCCGTGACGTAGGGGTGACGGTCACGGTGGGAATCGTGACAAATTGGTGACAGCGGTCGGGGATTCGTGACACCCCTCAATTCTAACTCTACAACAGGGGTGTCAAACTGCATTCCTCGAGGGCCTCAAACCATGCGTGTTTTCAAGATTTCCTTAGCATTGCACAAGGTGCTGGAATCATTCTCTGCAGGTGATTAAATTATCACCTGTGCAATGCAAGGAAATCCTGAAAACATGACCTGTTTGCAGCCCTCGAGGAATGCAGTTTGACACCCCTGCTCTACAACAACACTAACCCCAACACACCCCTAACCCTAATATTAACCCTATTTCCAACCCTTACCCTACTCCCAGCCCTAACCCTAAGTCTATGTTGCAGATTCGTCTGAGGATTTTTCCGCACAGTTTTTGAAAAATACGCAGGTAAAACGCACTGCATTTTACCTGTGGATGTACCACGGATTTCCAGTGTTTTTGGTGCAGATTTCACCTGCGGATTCCTATTGAGGAACAGGTGTAAAACGCTGCAGAATCCGAAAGAATTGAGATGCTGTGGAAAATGCAACGCAGCATTTCCGTGTGGTATTTTCCGTACCATGGGCACAGCGGATTTGGTTTTCCATAGGCTTACATGGTACTGTAAACGTGATGGAAAACTGCTACGAATCCGCAGTGGCCAATCCGCTGCGGATTCGCAGCCAAATCCGCACCGTGTGCACATAGCCTAATTCTAACCATAACCCTAATTGCAACCCTAACCCTAATTGCAACCCTAACCCTAATTGCAACCCTAATTCTAACCCTAACCCTACTTCTAACCCTAACCCTACTTCTAACCCTAACCCTAGTTCTAACCCTAACCCTAATTGCAACCCTAATTCTAACCCTAACCCTAGTTCTAACCCTAATTTTAACCCTAGTTCTAACCCTAACCCTAGTTCTAACCCTAACCTTAGCGCTAACCCTAACGCTAACCCTAGCACTAATCCTAGTTCTAACCCTAACCCTAGTGAAAAAATATAAGTAAATATATTTTCTGTATTTTATTATTGTCCCTACCTATGGGGGTGATAAAAGGGGGGGTTTATTTATTATTTTTTTTATTTTGATCGCTGTGATAGGTTCTATCACAGCGATCAAAATGTACCTATAACGAATCTATCAGCAGGCAGATTCGGCGGGGTTGGGGGGGGGAGGGGGGTGGGGGGGGGAGATCGGAGGGAGGGGGGAGAGGACAGGAAGACAGAGGGGAGCGGAGGGCAGCTAATGACAGGATGGAGGATGGAGGGGAGGAGATCGGTGGCGGGGGCAGATCGCGGTCTCCAGCCATGGCTGATGCTATTGCAGCATCGGCCATGGCTGGATTGTAATATTTCACCAATATGAAATATTACTATCGCTCTGATTGAAAGTGAAACGTCACTTTCAACAGCCAATCAGAGCGATCGTAGCCACGGGGGCGAAGCCACCCCCCTGGGCTCAAGTACCACTCCCCCTGCAGGTCGGGTGAAATTACAGTTGCATTTACAGTTAACCCTTTCACCCGACCTGCAGGAGCGCGATCTGACCATGATGCATATGCTGCATCACAGGTCGGATTGGCACAGGTTTTCATGACGCATATGCTGAGTCAAAGGTCGGGAAGGGGTTAAGCCAGTTGATGTGTTCTATAGCACATTTCACCGCTTCATTACATGTCTTTTTTAACAATGGGACTTTCCAGGAACTTCTTGCTAAGAGATTAGCTTTACACAGGCGTCTTCTAACTGTCACAGTACTCACAGGTAACGTGAGAATGTCTTTGATCATCCTGGAGCTGATCATTGGCTGAGCCTTTGCCATTCTGGCTATTCTTCCATCTATTCGAATGGTAGTCTTCAGTTTTCTTCTACAACTCTCTGGTTTGGCTTTCAATTTTTAAGCATTGGAGATCATTTTAGCGGAACTTCTTTATAAGTTTTACCCTCTCCAATCAACATTTTAATCTAAGTACTCTTCTGAACAATGTCTCAAATGACCCATATTGTCAGGCTTTCAAGGAGAAATGCATGTACACTGTGTCCTGGCTTCATCCCTAAATAAGGGCCACCTGATTCACACCTGCTTCTTCACAGAATGATTGACCTCACTTGGTCTCCACACTGCTATTATTTTGAACACCCCTCTTTCAATTAATTATTCTAATGCACAAACTCAAAAACCTGCAGATCATGAGCGGCGTCTGTTAGTTTTCTTAGACTCTACTGCACCAACTGGTAAATTGTTTGACGTGGTAACATAATTTATACCAAAAACTGTGATTAATTTAGTGATATTGGACTGCTATTATTTTGAACACTACTGTAGATAGCACAAGCCGATGCGTTCAGTGATTGACTACAACCGTAATGCACATTGTCATTGTGACATTATCGATGCAGGACGACCCCTTTACACATAAAATCTCTATACTACATGCTGCTTTTCCAGAACCTTCTCTGATAATATAAAGAGTTATAGTACTTCTTGTTTGCAGTTGATGAAAGCGTACATATTATAGTTGTATTGGATTAACAGGGAAATCACAAATTAATGTTAGATCAGTGTGATGCTTACATAATATTTTCCACAGACTTAGGTTTGATGAAGATGGAGATTGGGTAGAGTTGGGCTATCTGTAATCGTTTAATAGCATTGCCTGAAACATCAAGGATGCAGTGCTTGCCCTGAAATATAGAGACACAGATTGAAGTTTGGTTAGGCGTTTAGCGGTAGAAAATAGCTCATTTATATAATGCAGGGAGACAAGATCTTACCCTTTCTGCAACCTCACGCACAGACTGAACACTGGTGCCATAGAGGTGGTTATTGTATTGTCCAGCCTCAATAAATTTGTGATCCTGTATGTCCTTCTCCATCTGCTCCCGAGAAGTGACAAAATGATAATCTCTCCTGTCTACTTCATAATCCCTTTTTGGACGAGTGGTGTCTGGAAAAAAAAATATTATTATAAATTTATATATGAAAAAAATTGGAACAGCATCAAATACTACCTTACAAGGCATGCAAAGCTCTCCTGACCAGCAATCCAATGGTCACCAATGGTAGATTCAAAAAAAGAAAAGCAGCACAACAGAATTGAAAAAAGTGGACTTTAACCCCTTTCTGACCTCGGATGGGATAGTACGTCCGAGGTCAGATCCCCTGCTTTGATGCAGGGCTCCGCGGTGAGCCCGCATCAAAGCCGGGACATGTCAGCTGTTTTGAACAGCTGACATGTGCCCGTAATAGGCGCGGGCAGAATCGCGATCTGCCCGCACCTATTAACTAGTTAAATGCCGCTGTCAAACGCAGACAGCGGCATTTAACTACCGCTTCCGGCCAGGCGGCCGGAAATGACGTCATCGCCGACCCCCGTCACATGATCGAGGGGCCGGCGATGCGTCAGGATGGTAACCATAGAGGTCTTAGAGACCTCTATGGTTACTGATCACCGGTGGCTGTGAGCGCCACCCTGAGGTCGGCGCTCACAGCACACCTCCATTTCTGCTACATAGCAGCGATCAGCAGATCGCTGCTATGTAGCAGAGACGATCGAGTTGTGCCTGCTTCTAGCCTCCCATGGAGGCTATTGAAGCATGGCAAAAGTAAAAAAAAAAAAGTAAAAAAAAAAATGTGAAAAAAATAAAAAAATATATAAAAGTTTAAATCACCCCCCTTTCGCCCCAATCAAAATAAATCAATAAAAAAAATCAAATCTACACATATTTGGTATCGCCGCGCTCAGAATCGCCCGATCTATCAATTAAAAAAAAGCATTAACTTGATCGCTAAACGGCGTAGCGAGAAAAAAATTCAAAATGCCAGAATTACGTTTTTTAGGTCGCCGCGACATTGCATTAAAATGCAATAACGGGCGATCAAAAGAACGTATCTGCACCAAAATGCTATCATTAAAAACGTCATCTCGGCACGCAAAAAATAAGCCCTCAACCGACCCCAGATCACGAAAAATGGAGACGCTACGAGTATCGGAAAATGGCGCAATTTTTTTTTTTTTAGCAAAGTTTGGAATTTTTTTTCACCACTTAGATAAAAAATAACCTAGTCATGTTAGGTGTCTATGAACTCGTACTGACCTGGAGAATCATAATGGCAGGACAGTTTTAGCATTTAGTGAACCTAGCAAAAAAGCCAAACAAAAAACAAGTGTGGGATTGCACTTTTTTTGCAATTTCACCGCACTTGGAATTTTTTTCCCGTTCTCTAGTACACGACATGCTAAAACCAATGATGTCGTTCAAAAGTACAACTCGTCCCGCAAAAAATAAGCCCTCACATGGCCAAATTGACGGAAAAATAAAAAAGTTATGGCTCTGGGAAGGAGGGGAGTGAAAAACGAACACGGAAAAACGAAAAATCCCAGGGTCATGAAGGGGTTAATGCCTGAACGGCGTGGCAACGTTTCGGATGTGATATCCTTTCTTTGGCTTGAGAAGGGATATCACATCCGAAACGTTGCCACGCCGTTCAGGCATTAAAGTCCACTTTTTCAATTCTGTTGTGCCGTTTTTCTTTTTTTGAATCTATAAATTTATGTATATAATTATTTTTTCTATAAAATAGCTCTTATCGTATAAAAGCGCCAAAACATAAAAAAAATGATATAAATGAGATATCGCTGTAATCGTACTGACCCGACGAATAAAACAGCTTTATCAATTTTACCAAACGCGGAATGGTATAAACGCCTCCCTCAAAAGAAATTCATGAATAGCTGGTTTTTAGTCATTATGCCTCACAAAAATCGGAATAAAAAGTGATCAAAAGCTGTCACGTGTCCAAAAATGTTACCAATAAAAACGTCAAATCGTCCCGCAAAAAACAAGACCTCAGATGACTCTGTGGACTCAAATATGGAAAAATTATAGGTCTCAAAATGTGGAGACGCAAAAACTTTTTTGCTATAAAAAAGCGTCTTTTAGTGTGTGACAGCTGCCAATCATAAAAATCCGATATAAAAAACGCTATAAAAGTAAATCAAACCCCCCTTCATCACCCCTTTAGTTAGGGAAAAATAATGAAATTTAAAAAATGTATTTATTTCCATTTTCCCATCAGGGCTAGGGTTAGGGTTGGGGTTAGGGCTAGGGTTGGGGCTAGGGTTGGGGTTAGGGTTGGGGCTCGGGTTAGGGTTTGGAGCTAAAGTTAGGGTTAGAGTTGGGGCTAAAGTTAGGGTTAGGGTTGGGGCTAAAGTTAGGGTTAGGGTTGGGGCTAAAGTTAGGGTTTGGATTATATTTACGGTTGGGATTAGAGTTAGGGGTATGTCAGGGTTAGGGTGTGGTTAGAGTTACCGTTGGGATTATGGTTAGGGGTGTTGTTGGATTAGGGTTTCAGGTAGAATTGGGGAGTTTCCACTGTTCAGGCACATCAGGGGCTCTCCAAACGCGATATGGCGTCCGATCTCAATTCCAGCCAATTCTGCGTTGAAAAAGTAAAACAGTGCTCCTTCCCTTCCGAGCTCTCCGGTGCGCCCAAACAGGGGTTTACCCCAACATATGGGGTATCAGCGTACTCAGGACAAATTGGACAACAACTTTTGGGGTCCAAGTTCTCTTGTTATCCTTGGGAAAATAAAAATGTGGGGGGGCTAAAAATCATTTTTGTGGGAAAAATAAGATTTTTTTATTTTCGCGGCTCTGCGTTGTAAACTGCAGTGAAACACTTGGGGGTTCAAAGTTCTCACAACACATCTAGATAAGTTCCTTGGAGGGTCTAGTTTCCAATATGGGGTCACTTGTGGGGGGTTTGTACTGTTTGGGTACATCAGGGGCTCTGCAAATGCAACATGACGCCTGCAGACCAATCCATCTAAGTCTGTATTCCAAATTGCCCTCCTTCCCTTCCGAGCTCTGCCATTCGCCCAAACAGTGCTTCCCCCCCACATATGGGGTATCAGCGTACTCAGGACAAATTGGACAACAACTTTTGGGGTCCAATTTATCCTGTTACCCTTGGGAAAATACAAAACTGGGGACTAAAAAATCATTTTTGTAAAAAAAAATTTTTTTTTATTTTCACGGCTCTGCACTCTAAACTGTAGTGAAACACTTGGGGGCTCAAAGCTCTCAAAACACATCTAGATAAGTTACTTAGGGGGTCTACTTTCCAAAATGGTGTCACTTGTGGGAGGTTTCAATGTTTAGGCACATCAGGGGCTCTCCAAACGCAACATGGCGTCCCATCTCAATTCCAGTCAATTTTGCATTGAAAAGTCAAATGGCGCTCCTTCCCTTCCAAGCTCTGCCATGCGCCCAAACAATGGTTTACACCCACATATGGGGTATCAGCGTACTCAGGACAAATTGCACAACAACTTTTGTGGTCTAACTTCTACTCTTACCCTTGGGAAAATAAAAAATTTGGGGCAAAAAGATAATTTTTGTGAAAAAATATGATTTTGTATTTTTACGGCTCTGCATTATAAACTTCTATGAAGCACTTGGTGGGTCAAAATGCTCACCACACATCTAGATGGGCGGCACGGTGGCGCAGTGGTTAGCACAGCAGCCTTGCAGCGCTGGGGTCCTGGGTTCTAATCCCACCCAGGACAACATCTGCAAAGAGTTTGTATGTTCTCTCCGTGTTTGCGTGGGTTTCCTCCGTGCACTACGGTTTCCTCTGACATTACAAAGACATACTGATAGGAATTTAGATTGTGAGCCCCATCGGGGACAGTGATGATAATGTGTGCAAAACTGTAAAGCGCTGCAGAATATGTTAGCGCTATATAAAAATAAAGATTATTATTATTATTTATTAGATAAGTTCCTTAAGGGGTCTACTTTCCAAAATGGTGTCACTTGTGGGTGGTTTCAATGTTTAGGCACATCAGGGGCTCTCCAAACGCAACATGGCGTCCCATCTCAATTCCAGTCAATTTTGTATTGAAAAGTCAAATGGCGCTCCTTCCCTTCCGAGCTCTGCCATGCGCCCAAACAATGGTTTACACCCACATATGGGGTATCAGCGTACTCAGGACAAATTGTACAACAACTTTCGGGGTCCATTTTCTCCTGTTACCCTTGGTAAAATAAAACAAATTGGAGCTGAAATAAATTTTGTGTGAAAAAAAGTTAAATGTTCATTTTTATTTAAACATTCCAAAAATTCCTGTAAAACACCTGAAGGGTTAATAAACTTCTTGAATGTGGTTTTGAGCACCTTGAGGGGTGCAGTTTTTAGAATGGTGTCACTGTTTTCTATCATATAGACCCCTCAAAATGACTTCAAATGAGATGTGGTCCCTAAAAAAAAAATGGTGTTGTAAAAATGAGAAATTGCTGGTCAACTTTTAACCCTTAGGCCGCCGTCACACATGCGAGTTTTACGGACGTAAGAGCGCAGAATCTACGTCCGTAAAACTCGCAAAAAATACGGCACAATTATTCTCTATGCCCCTGCTCCTATTTGCCGTATTTTACTGATCAGTATTATACGGCTTTCTACGGCCGTACAAAATCGCAGCATGCTGCGTTTGTCACCGTACTGCGCAAGAAATACGCCAATGAAAGTCTATGGAAGCGTGAAAAATACGGATTACACACGGACAAGCAGTGTGACTTGCGAGAAATACGCAGCGCTGTTAGAGAGAAAAGCCGGTAATTCAGTGCGGTGTACAGTAAAATCACACTGACAGCTTAGAATAGAATAGGTAGAAGAAATGTGTACACATAGAATAGGTATATATATATATATATATATGTCAGTGAGACACATATATGTATATATATTAATATTTATTCCAGCGCTAGACAGCTTGAAAGCCGGTAATTCAATTACCGGCTTTTTCCTTCTTCCTAAAACCCGACATGATTTGAGACATGGTTTAGATACAGTAAACCATGTCTTCTCTCCATTTTTTTTGCAGATTCCACACTACTAATGTCAGTAGTGTGTATCTGCAAAATTTGGCCGTTCTAGCTCTTAAAATAAAGGGTTAAATGGCGGAAAAAATTGGCGTGGGCTCCCGCGCAATTTTCTCCGCCAGAGTAGTAAAGCCAGTGACTGAGGGCAGATATTAATAGCCTGGAGAGGGTCCACGGTTATTGGCCCCCCCCGGCTAAAAATATCTGCCCCCAGCCACCCCAGAAAAGGCACATCTGGAAGATGCGCCTATTCTGGCACTTGGCCACTCTCTTCCCATTCCCGTGTAGCGGTGGGATATGGGGTAATGAAGGGTTAATGCCACCTTGCTATTGTAAGGTGACATTAAGCCTAATTAATAATGGAGAGGCGTCAATTATGACACCTATCCATTATTAATCCAATACTAGTAAAGGGTTAAATAAAACACAAACACATTTTTTAAAATTATTTTAATGAAATAAAAACAATGGTTGTTGCAGTATTTTATTCAACGCCCAATCCAGTCACTGAAGACCCTCGTTCTGTGAGTAAAAAAACATAATAAACCAACAATATACTTACCCTCCGCAGATCTGTAACGTCCAACGATGCAAATCCTTCTGAAGGGGTTAAAACATTTTGCAGCAAGGAGCTGTGCTAATGCAGGCTGCTCCTCGCTGCAAAACCCCAGGGAATGAGGCTAAAAATAGATCAATGATCTATATTTAGCTTCATTTGCGGTGAGGCGCCCTCTGCTGGCTGTTCATAGATCGTGGGAAATTACCTAGAAAGCCAGGGAGCTTTCTAGGTAATTTCCCACGATCTATGAACAGCCAGCAGAGGGCGCCTCACCGCAAATGAAGCTAAATATAGATCATTGATCTATTTTTAGCCTCATTCCCTGGGGTTTTGCAGCGAGGAGCAGCCTGCATTAGCACAGCTCCTTGCTGCAAAATGTTTTAACCCCTTCAGAAGGATTTACATCGTTGGACGTTACAGATCTGCGGAGGGTAAGTATATTGTTGGTTTATTATGTTTTTTTACTCACAGAACGAGGGTCTTCAGTGACTGGATTGGGCGTTGAATAAAATACTGCAACAACCATTGTTTTTATTTCATTAAAATAATTTTAAAAAATGTGTTTGTGTTTTATTTAACCCTTTACTAGTATTGGATTAATAATGGATAGGTGTCATAATTGACGCCTCTCCATTATTAATTAGGCTTAATGTCACCTTACAATAGCAAGGTGGCATTAACCCTTCATTACCCCATATCCCACCGCTACATGGGAATGGGAAGAGAGTGGCCAAGTGCCAGAATAGGCGCATCTTCCAGATGTGCCTTTTCTGGGGTGGCTGGGGGCAGATATTTTTAGCCGGGGGGGGCCAATAACCGTGGACCCTCTCCAGGCTATTAATATCTGCCCTCAGTCACTGGCTTTACTACTCTGGCGGAGAAAATTGCGCGGGAGCCCACGCCAATTTTTTCCGCCATTTAACCCTTTATTTTAAGAGCTAGAACGGCCAAATTTTGCAGATACACACTACTGACATTAGTAGTGTGGAATCTGCAAAAAAAATGGAGAGAAGACATGGTTTACTGTATCTAAACCATGTCTCAAATCATGTCGGGTTTTAGGAAGAAGGAAAAAGCCGGTAATTGAATTACCGGCTTTCAAGCTGTCTAGCGCTGGAATAAATATACATATATGTGTCTCACTGACATATATATATATATATACCTATTCTATGTGTACACATTTATTCTACCTATTCTACTGTAAGCTGTCAGTGTGATTTTACTGTACACCGCACTGAATTACCGGCTTTTCTCTCTAATATATGTGTCTACTGACATATATATATATATATATATATATATATATATATATATATATATATATAGACAGTATATATATATTTTCTTTTCTTTTTGGGACACATGGATCACTTCTATAGCGGTATGTTGGTTTTGCTAGCCTGCGAGAAAACCACGCAGTACGGATGCCATACGGATTACATACGGAGGATGCCATGCGCAAAAAACGCTGACACACCCTGCCTACGGAGGAGCTACGGACCACTTTTTTCGGGACTTTTCAGCGTATTACGGCCGTAATATACGGACCGTATTGTTTTACGCTGTGTGTGACGCCGGCCTTATAACTCCCTAACAAAAAAAATTTTGGTTCCAAAATTGTGCTGATGTAAAGTAGACATGTGGGAAATGTTACTTATTAAGTATTTTGCATGACATATCTCTGTGATTTAAGGGTATAAAAATTCAAAGTTGGAAAATTGCGAAATTTTCAAAATTTTCGCCAAATTTCCGTTTTTTTCTCAAATAAACACAAGTTATATCGAATAAATTTTACCACTAACAAGAAGTACAATACGTCACGAGAAAACTATGTCAGAATCGCCAAGATCCGTTGAAGCGTTCCAGAGTTATGATCTCATAAAGGGACAGTGGTCAGAATTGTAAAAATTGGCCCGGTCATTAACGTGCAAACCACCCTCGGGGCTTAAGGAGTTAATTTGTGGGAAAAAAAACGAAAATTTGGCAAAAATTGTGAAAATTTCGCAATTTTCCAACTTTGAATTTTTATGCCTTTAAATCACAGAGATATGTCACACAAAATACTTAATAAGTAACATTTCCCACATGTCTACTTTACATCAGCACAATTTTGGAACCAACTTTTTTTTTTGTTAGGGAGTTATAAGGGATAAAATTTGACCAGCAATTTCTCATTTTTACAACACCAATATTTTTTTTAGAGACCACATCACATTTGAATAAATTTTGAGGGGTCTGTATGTTAGAAAATGCCCAAGTGTGACACCATTCTAAAAACTGCACCCCTCAAGGTTGTCAAAACCACATTCAAGAAGTTTATTAACCTTTCAGGTGTTTCAAAGGAATTTTTGGAATGTTTAGAAAAAAAAAAAAAAAAAGAACATTTTACTTTTTTTTCACAAAAAATTTACTTCAGCTCCAATTTGTTTTATTTTACCAAGGATAGCAGGAGAAAATGGACCCCAACAGTTGTTGTACAATTTGTCCTGAGTACGCCGATACCCCATATGTGGGGGTAAACCACTGTTTGGGCGCATGGCAGAGCTCGGAAGGGAAAGAGAGCCATTTGACTTTTCAATGCAAAATTGACTGGAATTGAGATGGGACGCCATGTTGCGTTTGGAAAGCCCCTGATGTGCCTAAACATTGAAACCCCCCACAATTGACACCATTTTGGAAATTAGACCCCCTAAGAGGAACTTATCTAGATGTGTGGTGAGCACTTTGACCCACCAAATGCTTCACAGAAGTTTAGAATGCAGAGCCGTAAAAATAAAAACAACATTTTTTTTCACAAAAATGATCTTTTCGCCCCCAATTTTGTATTTTCCCAAGGGTAAGAAGAAAATGGACCCCAAAAGTTGTTGAGCAATTTGTCCTGAGTACGCTGATACCCCATATGTGGGGGTAAACCACTGTTTGGGCGCATGGCAGAGCTCGGAAGGGAAGGAGCGCCATTTGACTTGTCAATGCAAAATTGACTGGAATTGAGATGGGACGCCAGTTGCGTTTGGAGAGCCCCTGATGTGCCTAAACATTTAAACCCCCCACAAGTGACACCATTTTAGAAATTAGACCCCCTAAGGAACTTATCTAGATGTGTTGTGAGAGCTTTGAACCCCCAAGTGTTTCACTACAGTTTATAACGCAGAGCCGTGAAAATAAAAATTCTTTTTTTTTTTTTCCACAAAAATTATTTTTTAGCCTCCAGTTTTGTATTTTCCCAAGGGTTACAGGAGAATTTGGACAGGAGAAGTTGTTGTGCAATTTGTCCTGAGGACGCTGATACCCCATATGTGGGGGGGGGAAACCACCGTTTGGGTGCATGGCAGAGCTCGGAAGGGAAGGAGGGCAATTTGGAATGCAGACTTAGATGGATTGGTCTGCAGGCGTCACATTGCATTTGCAGAGCCCCTGATGCACCTAAACAGTAGAAACCCCCCACAAGTGACACCATTTTGGAAACTAGACCCCCCAATAAACTTATCTAGATGTGTTGTGAGAACTTTGAACCCCCAAGTGTTTCACTACAGTTTATAACGCAGTCGTGAAAATTAAAAAAAAAATTTTTTCCCACAAAAATGTATTTTTTAGCTCCCCAAATTTTTATTTTCCCAGGGGTAACAAGAGAAATTGGACCCCAATAGTTGTTGTCCAATTTGTCCTGAGTATGCTGATACCCCATATGTTGGGTTAAACCCCTGTTTTGGCGCACGGGAGAGCTCGGAAGGGAAGGAGCAGTGTTTTACTTTTTCAACGCAGAATTGGCTGGAATTGAGATCGGACAACATGTCGCGTTTGGAGAGCCCCTGATGTGCCTAAACAGTGGAAACCCCCAATAATAACTTTAGCCCCAACCCTAACTGTAGCCCTAACCCTAGCCACAACCCTAACTCTAGCCCCATCCCTAACCCCACCCCTACCCTAGCCCCAACCCTAGCCCTAACCAACCCTAGCCCTAACCATAATCCCAGCCCTAACCCTAACCCTAGCCCTAATGGGAAAATGGAAATAAATACATTTTTTTAATTTTTCCCTAACTAAGAAGGTGATGAAGGGGGGTTTGATTTTCTTTTATAGCGGGTTTTTTAGCGGATTTTTATGATTGGCAGCCATCACACACTAAAAGATGCTTTTTATTGCAAAAAATATTTTTTGCGTTACCACATTTTGAGGCCTATAATTTTTCTATATTTTGGTCCACAGAGTCATGTGAAGTCTTGTTTTTTGCGGGACGAGTTGACGTTTTTAATGGTACAATTTTTGGGCATGTGACATTTTTTGATCGCTTTTTATTCCGATTTTTGTGAGGCAGAATGACCAAAAACCAGCTATTCATGAATTTCTTTTTGGGGTGGGGGGGGTTCGTTTATCCCGTTCAACGTTTGGTAAAATGGATAAAGCAGTTTTATTCTTCAGGTCAGTACGATTACAGCGATACCTCATTTAGATTATTTTTTAATGTTTTGGCGCTTTTATACGATAAAAACTATTTTAGAAAAAATAATTATTTTTGCATCACTTTACTCTAAGTATAACTTTTTTATTTTTTTGCTGATGATGCTGTACTGCAGCTCGTTTTATGCGGGACAAGATGACGTTTTCAGCGGTACCATGGTTATTTATGTCCGTCTTTTTGATCGCATGTTATTCCACTTTTTGTTTGGCGGTATGATAATAAAGCGCTGCTTTTTGCCTTTTTTTTTTTTTTTTTACGGTGTTCACTGAAGGGGTTAACTAATGGGCCAGTTTTATAGGTTGGGTCGTTACGGACGCGGCGATATTAAATATGTGTACTTTTATTGTGTTTTTTTTATTTAGATAAAGAAATGTATTTATGGGAACAATATTTTTTTTTCTCTTTATTTATGAATTTTTTTTTTATTTTTTTTTTTTTATTTTTTACGCATTTAAACATTTTTTTTTATTTTTTATTTTTAACTTTTTTACTTTGTTCCAGGGGAGACATCACTGTATAGTGACAGATCGCTGATCTGACACTTTGCAGAGCACTGTGTCAGATCAGCGATCTGACATGCACTGTTTCTGGCTTACCAGCGTCTGATCTGAGCAGGCACTTGGTAAGCCACCTCCCTGCAGGACCCGGAAGTAGCCCCTTGGCCATTTTGGAGCCGGGGCCTGCAGGGAGGAGATGCTCAGTACAAGGTGAGCACATCGCCTTGTACAGATAGTCTTAGGGAAGCACGCAGGGAGCCCCCTCCCTGCGCGATGCTTCCCTGTACTGCCGGAACACTGCGATCATGTTTGATCTAAGTGTGCCGGGGGTTAATGTGCCGGGAGCGGTCCGTGACCTCCTGGCACATAGTGCCGGATGTCAGCTGCGATAGTCAGCTGACATCCGGCCGCGCTCCCCCCATGAGCGCGACCGATCGCATATGACATACTATCCCGTCACCGGGAATTAAGTCCCAGGTGAACTTGACGGGATAGTACGTCATATGGGATTAAGGGGTTAATCTACTGATGTCTCAATTAATTTTACTTTTATTGGTATCTATTATTATTTTTGAAATTTACCAGTAGATGCTGCATTTCCCACCCTAGGCTTATACTCGAGTCATTAAATTTTCCCATTTTTTGGTGGCAAAATTAAGGGTCTTGGCTTATACTCGAGTATATACGGTGAGCAGAACACAAATGCCAAGGCTTGAATAAGAGAGATTACTCACGTGGGACACATGACCCAAACTTTTCGGGGAATTCAGAAATCAAGTCGTCATTTATCCGGTCCTTCATGGGCCCTAGAATAATTACTGGCCTGGAGTAGTTCACTAAGAACCCAAAAAGAGACAATATATTAAACATCTACAAGATGAAAAAGCAGACCGAAATAATACAGTTTAGCCATGAGTAATTGAGGTTCAGTAATAAGATGAAATTAGGCAAACTTAAAAGACTGTTTAGTACAATAACCGTACCTTTCCAAGATGAAAAAATCATTTATATTTGAAATAAGTCTGTAAAGTGTGTAACATTCTTTCTAAGGTGATAATTATTTAGAGAGGTTTCCTATCTCTGTAAGGTATGCAATAATTGAATCACAGCTGTTACCTCCACAAATCTCTTAACATAATTAGGACATCATATAGGCAGAGAATTATTCTAATAATGTATTCCTACGTTATATTATATAGGCGGAACTGGTCTCATCAAGGAAGGCAATAGCAATGTGCTCAGAGCAGTGGCAATATTAGTGCCTCCATCAGCAGTTCTGTTGGATTTGGTCAGTATAAGTCCATGTGGCCTAAGGGATGTCTATTGATTTACCATAAATATAGGAAATCTCTTTAAATCATATTTGCTAAGCATGAGAAACAAGCAATAGGCCTCAATAAAGCCGCATATATTTGAAAAATTGAATCTCTCACCTTCTTGCTGATTGACTGGTTCATAAGATAAAACATACTCTTCTTGACCACCTAATGAAACAAAAAAAAAATGCTATTAGGACAAACATCTGCTTACCCCTCCAGTAATCAGCTACAAACGTTTCATGTATAAAGAAATTTATGATTTTCGTACTGATCAGCCCATAAAACAGGTTCCTTTTTCGGAAAATCAGAAGCCGTTACAATTAAGTACAAAATTCTCTTAGTGATTTCATCAGCTGTGAGTAACATCAACAAATATCTCAGCGTCTTAAGGCAACTTAAGGAATAACAAGACTATAGGGCAAAGCTCATATATAATTACTAAATGAAGTATGAAATTAAATAACATTTCAGGGACATGCATACGATGTACAAATGGGCTCATACGGACATTGGGGCTGGCAGTCTGGTGATATCACGGTGACAGACATGGGTAAGGATCAGTCTTGAACCATCCACTATACTGTTTATCTCTTAACCCCTTCACCCCAAAGCCTGTTTTCACCTAAGTGACAGGGCCAATTTTTACAATTCTGACCACTGTCACTTTATGAGGTCATAACTCTGAAACGCTTCAACGGATCCTGGTGATTCTGACACTGTTTTCTCGTGACATATTGTACTTCATGATAGTGGTAAAACTTCTTCGATATGACTTGCATTTATTTGTGAAAAAAACAAAAATTTGTCGGAAATTATGAATATTTAGCAATTTTCAAACTCTTAGTTTTTATGCCCTTAAATTAGAGAGTTATATCACATAATATAGTTAATAAACAACATTTCCCACATGTCTGCTTTACATCAGCACAATTTTGGAAACATAACTTTTTTTTTTTAGGACGTTATAAGGGTTAAAAGTTGACCAGCGATTTCTCATTTTTGCAACAAAATTTGCAAAACCATTTTTTTACGGACCACCTCACACTTGAAGTGACTTTGAGGGGTCTATATGACAGAAAATGCCCAAAAGTGACACCATTCTAAAAACTGCACCCCTCAAGGTACTCAAAACCACATTCAAAAAGTTTATTAACCCTTCAGGTGCTTCACAGGAATTTTTTGAATGTTTAAAAAAATTGAACATTTAACTTTTTTTTCACAAAATTTTTACTTCAGGTTTAATTTGTTTCATTTTACCAAGGGTAACAGGAGAAATTGTACCACAAAAGTCGTTGTACAATTTGTCCTGAGTACGCCGATACCCCATATGTGGGGGTAAACCACTGTTTGGGCACATGGCAGAGCTCGGAAGGGAAGGAGCGCCATTTGACTTTTCAATGCAAGATTTGCTGGAATTGAGATCGGAGCCCATGTCACGATTGGAGAGCCCCCGATGTGCCTAAACAGTGGAAACCCCCACAAGTGACACCATTTTGGAAAGTAGACCCCCTAAGGAACTAATCTAGATGTGTGGTGAGCACTTTGACCCACCAAGTGCTTCACAGAAGTTTAGAATGTAGAGCCGTAAAAAAATTTTTTTTATTAATTTTCACAAAAAATGATCTTTTTGCCCCAAATTTTTTATTTTCCCAAGGGTAAAAGGATAAATTGGACCCCAAAAGTTGTTGTGCAATTTGTCCTGAGTACGTCGATACTTCATATATGGGGATAAACCACTGTTTGAGCGCATGGCAGAGCTCGGAAGGGAAGGAGTGCCATTTGACTTTTCAATGCAAAATTGGCTGGAATTGAGATCGGACGCCATGTCGCATTTGGAGAGCCCCTGACGTGCCTTAACAGTGGAAACCCCCCACAAGTGACCCCATTTTGGAAAGAAGACCCCCTAAGGAACTTATCTAGATTTGTGGTGAGCACTTTTAACCCCCAATTGTTTCACTAAAGTTTAGAATGTAGCATTGTGAAAATTAAAAAATCATTTTTTCTTTCCACAAAATGATGTTTTAGCCCGCAATTTTTTTTTCCCCAAGGGTAACAGGAGAAATTGGACCACAAATGTTATTGTCCAATTTGTCCTGAGTATGCTGATACCCCACATGTGGGGGGGAACCACCGTTTGAGTGCATGGCAGAGCTCGGAAGGGAAGGAGCACCGTTTGAAATGCAGACTTAGATGGAATGGACTGCAGGTGTCATGTTGCATTTGCAGAGCCCCTGATGTACCTAAACAGTAGAAACCCACCACAAGTGACCCCATATTGGAAACTAGACCCCCCAAGGAACTTATCTAGATGTGTTGTGAGAGCTTTGAACCAACAAGTGTTTCACTACAGTTTATAACGCAGAGCCGTGAAAATAAAAAATATTTTTTTTTCCACGAAAATGATATTTTATCCCCTATGTTTTTATTTTCCCAAGGGTAACAGGACAAATTGGACCCCAAAAGTTGTTGTCCAACTTGTCCTGAACGCTGATACCCCATATGTTGGGGGGAACCACTGTTTGGGCACACAGGAGAACTCGGAAGGGAAGGAGCACTGTTTTACTTTTTCAAAGCAGAATTGGCTGGAATTGAGATCGGACGCCCCCTGATGTGCCTAAACAGTGGAAACCCCCAATTATAACTGAAACCCTAACCCCAACCCTAGCCCTAACCCTAGCCCTAACCCTAGCACTAATGGGAAAATGGAAATTTATACATTTTTTTACATTTTATTATTTTTCCCTAAGGGGGTGATGAAGGGGGGTTTGATTTACTTTTATAGCGTTTTTTTGGCGGATTTTTATGATTGGCAGCTGTCACACACTAAAAGACGCTTTTTATTGCAAAAAATAGTTTTTGCATCACCACATTTTGAGAGCTATAATTTATCCATATTTTGGCCCACAGAGTCATATGAGGTCTTGTTTTTTGCCGGACGAGTTGACGTTTTTATTGGTAACATTTTCGGGCAGATGACATTTTTTGATCGCTTTTTATTCCGATTTTTGGGAGGCGGAATGAACAAAAACCAGCTATTCATGAATTTCTTTTAGGGGGGGCGTTTATACCGTTCCACGTGTGGTAAAATGGATAAAGCAGTTTTATTCTTCGGGTCAGTACGATTACAGCGATACCTCATTTATGTAATTTTTTTTATGTTTTGGCGCTTTTACACAAAAACTATTTTATATAAAAAAATAATTGTTTTTGCATCGCATTATTCTGAGAGCTAACTTTTTTATTTTTCTGCTGATGATGCTGTATGGCGGCTTTTTTTTTGCGGGACAAGATGACGTTTTCAGCGGTACCATGGTTATTTATATCCGTCGTTTTGATCGCGTGTTATTCCACTTTTTGTTCGCCTGTATGATAATAAAGCGTTGTTTTTTGCCTTCTTTTTTTTTTTTTTGCGGTGTTCACTGAAGGGGTTAACTAGTGGGATAGTTTTATAGAGCGGGTCGTTACGGACGCGGCGATACCAAATATGTGTACATTTATGTTTTTTTTTTACATAAATAAATGGATTTATTGGGAAATGTTTTTTTTTTTTTTTTTATTTGGGGATTTTTTTTAATTTTTTTTTTACACATTCTATTTTTTTTTTTTTTTTACTTTCTAACATTGTCCCAGGGTGGGACATCTCTGTATTAGATCAGATCGTTGATCTGACACTGTGCATAGCACACTGTCAGATCAACTATCTGACAGGCAGCTTAGCTGGCTTTCCAGCGCCTGCTCTCAGCAGGCGCCAGCAAGCCAGGTCACTTCATGACCCGGAAGGAGTCCGGCGGCCATCTTGGATCCGGGGACTCCTTCCGGGTCACCGGAGCAACGCGATCTCATTGCGTTGCTCCGGTGGGAGAGCGCAGGGAGCCCCCGTCCCTGCGCGATCCCCCTCTATGCCGCTGTCACTACTGACAGCGGCATCAGAGGGGTTAAATGCCCGCGATCGGCGATGGCGCCGATCGTGGGCATTGTTGCGGGTGTCAGCTGTCGTATACAGCTGACACCCGCACCCGATCACCGCGGCGCTCAGCGCGAGACCGCGGTGATCGGTGCGCCGTACTAGTACTGCTGCTGGCACTAATGCAGTGCCGGCAGCGCAGTACTAGTACGGCGCATGTCGCGAAGGGGTTAAAGACATATGTGCATTGTATAGTTTGGTTTAGTAGTTTCAAGAACTTGATCCCACCGGTCATATACTTGATTCTAGTGATGTTCTCCAGACTATTATTGTCCTGTGTCCTTCGCCTTTAATTCCACCGATATAATACTTTGGTATTTAGGTATTTTAGTTACTTATTTGCTACTCACATTGTAGGTCTATGTATGAATAAAATATTTTTTGTATACAGCTTTATGACAGATCTTATGACTCCAATTTTCCTAATATTCCATAAATGTAGCTCTTTCACAGGCAAGTCCAGCAATACCTTTACATGGCCAGTCTCCATGTTGGGTGATTTCCAGGCAAATACACCGTTAGTCAAACGGGAGGAGGCAGCACTGGGAGGAGAATAGAGCTGGAGTGACAGAGGCTTCAGATTTTGTCTCAATTCCAAAGCAGTTTTCTCAGTAAGGGGAACAGACCAGCCAAGTAAAGGTATTGCTAGACTCGTCTTTGAAAGAGCTACATGTTCATATAAATAGTTTGGTGGCGTGAAATCCTGCTGACAGATTCCTTTTAATGTTTCATATTGTGTTTGTATTATGGCTGCAGCCATAAAGTAATGTACCATTATTAGATATGTTACTGTATGTAGCAGTACTTGGAAAAGATATAAACAACTGATATTTAAAGGGAATTTGTCAGCTTCTTTTGTTTGTTATGTAATCCAAGAGCAGCATTACGTAGGGGTTGAGGGTCTGATTCCAGTGACGTGTCATTAACAGGACTGTATGATTGTTTCAATAAAATCATTGTTTTATCACTGCAGGACTAGCTGTTTTGTGCCTTTTTGTCACTGTTCTGTGTAATCTCATCAGCGCTCTGTACAGTGTACACAGAAAAATGACAATTAGTGGCATGGATGGGCTTATACAGATCTCAGCAGTCTGAGTACTGCTAAGCCTGCAGCAGAGAAAACGGGGATTGTATCCAAATGACAGAATGAAGACAAAAGTCACAAAGGGCTGGAATCAGTATCTCAGTCCCTACATCATGCTGCTTTCATATTACACAGCGAAATGTTCGGGACAGATTTCCTTTGATAGGGTGAGCACAGTGCTCATACTTCTCATTATATACTTTAAACGTAATGGCATTAATAATTGTTGGTCCAGACATAAATGCATACAGGACTCTCCTTAATGAGGTTTTTATGACCCCATAATATTAAATATAGCTAGGTTTTGCTTTAACCAACCTCTTAAAGCAACTTATACAGATAAATGCTCAAATTGGTTATGGCAAAGACACAGTAACTAAAAAAAGGATACACTGAAGTAAACCAAGATTTTGGGAGCACCCTGTACATAAAAGCATGCTCACGACATCTGAGCACACTGCATGCAGAAACATGAACGTAAGCTGCACATTCATAGACCCAATGCTTGCGCGTGCAAACCAACATGTCCATACAGAGAGCTGTCTGAGACTGAGGAACTGGTGAAGAATACAGAACCTTCGCAATTTTCACTAATTTTTCCTCCACGTGGGAACGAATAACCAATTCTTAACTATTGTAAAGTCGTATAGAATATTTTCTTCACTTTTTATTACAGCTTAATTGGAACAATAAAATAAAATGGTAACAGCAGATATATACTTTTAAAGGGGGTGTCCATCTCGACATACGGACAATTATTGCATTTAAATAATAAACTAAGCATCAATTACCTGTGAAAGTCTGCATCCGCTGTCCCTCAGAGTCCATTGTGGACACGTGAACCCTGCAGCCAATCTTTAGCCTCAGCGCTCCTAAGCTGTCTACATGGGCCGGTCAGTTGAGGCCAATGATTTGTTTTTCATTTTGGTTATCAGTCCCTGTTAGCGGGGCTTGAAATTGTTACGTGCTATATAGAAAGCAATACACCACTATTGCCGTGTATATAGAATTTGACAATCTCCTATGAAGGCAAGAAAGTTTCAGTAGTCCCCAGCTGCCATACAACCCATCAGCTCTTCACAGCCGGGAGGGCACTAGTGCACCCACACACATGGTCCCAGCCGTTATAAACTCTGCTGGTAGTAGCTGACAATAGCATCTAAGTAGTTAAGCAGTGGTGTCCTGTGACCCCTACATCATGGTTCGCCTGGGAATGTTTACAAAAAGTCAGCAAGTTAGCCTTATGAAAAAGCCCAAAAACCAGACAAGAGGCCGGAATCCCAATAGTAAACAGAAGCTATAGCAATAAAGGGATTTTTTAAGTATAACTTATTAAATAAATTAAAAAAGGTAAAAAAAAAAAAAATCAAAAAACAAATAGAGACAACACATACAACAGACCCCAATGTGCAGGGTCTGGTAAGTCTCTGACACTATTAGTATTTGTGATATAGTAATTGGTATGGCTTCCAGCTTGCATAAGTCATCTATAATCACACTCATTAAAGTAGTGCAGGTAGGCCAATATCCTAGATATTACACTATAGTGGTATACAGCTGCTTAATACAACCAGAGGAGTAAGTGTTACCTTGACATATATATAACCATCATAAAATAAATGGAACTCTCTCACCCAAGACTGATGGATATCACCCCTAGAATGAGCCCATCGGGACGTAGAGGCAGATATAGGTCTCCATCACACGTCCATTTTAAAGGGCAACAAAGGGGATAGTAGTAGGGATTTTTACAGTTCAATCAACATCTTAAAAAGAAAAATCAAAATACAATGGGGGAAATGCTTTTTAGGTTTTACTTTTTTTTAACCACTTAACCCCCTCTTCCATTTTTTGGTACCTTCCACGATAAAGTGAAGAGTGTCATTCAAAATTACAACTTGTCCTGTCAAAAAAACAAGCCCTCAACAGAAAAATAAGTTATGGCCCTTTGAATAAAGAGATGAGAATATGAAGTGCAAGAATGAAAAACAGCCCAGTCTTGAAGGGGTTTCTACTATAACAAAAAGTGAAGAAACTATGTTTTCTATGCATAGTCACATAATAGAAATAACCCGTCCAGTAGAGTGACCTGGAAATCATATTCCCATTCATCCGTCCCTTAGTCTTTGCACTTTCATATGAAAGGTTAGCATGAAACCGGGGACAGATAAAAGGCAATATGAAAGGTTAGCATGAAACATGGGACAGATAAAAGGCAATATGAAAGGTTAGCATGAAACAGGGGACAGATAAAAGGCAATATGGCTACAGGATCAGATTGCACAGGTATTAGCCAGTCACACAGGTCCACGGGACTTCACAAGAGCTCTGGATGAGATTCATTAGGATGCTTTTACAAATCAATGCCAGTTTCTTTTATATTCATGGGTTCAGTTAAAAAATAGTTGCAAAGGAGGAAGAAAAAACATTTAATTCCAAGAGTCTTTTTTGTTAAAAGACTCAAGCAAGCATCACACCAGATACTACAGTAGGTAAAAACAAAAAAAAAAAAAAAAAACATCCATTTACTAGGTCCGCACATTGCATATTTAGCATGCTTCTTACATTAAGCAAATGGGATGACACACATTGCCAAAGTTACAATTAAAAACAGACACAGGCTGTCAAAACGACATACAACATTGATGTATGACTCTGTACAGTCTCAATTTACACAAAGTGAATGTGCACCATATAAAGAATGTGTGCATGCCTCTAACATTTATTACGCTTTCATCCGAAAAGGTTGAGCAATTGCACTAATACATTGCATCTCTGCTACAGATCCTCAGATACAGCCTTTCTTATAGCCTCGCAGTGGATTAAGGGGTGCACACGATCCGGAAGTAGCAGCACATGTCCGCTGCGTCCAAAGCACTGCCGCTATTGAGCGTGGGTGAATCCACCTGTGTTCACCGCATCCAATACATTGTACTGGTGGAATTTATTGCGGAGACTCGTGTCTCAGCAAGATAAATAGACATAGTGCGTTCTAGAAAGACCTGGACGCATCATGGGCATGGGATTTCAAGAAATCCCATCCACTATGCTGCAACATCAGGACGCTGCGGGTTGGACGCTACACAAGTACCTTCAGCAATTACTGATTGCTTGCACCTACCCTGACAGTTCTGCTTGTTGGAAATAGGAAGTGCCTACAAGCGTAGCTAAGCTCCTATAATGCTGGGAGATAATTTATCCTAAAGCATATCAATGTGGAGTATAATGACTACAATTCCAAGAAAGCCAAGAGAACAAGTGCTTCTCACAAAATTAGGATATCAAAGAGTTAATTTAATTCAGTTCTTCAATACAAAAAGTGAAACTCCTTATGTAGTCATTACAAACAGTGATCTATTTCAAGTGTTTATTTCTGTTAATGTTGATGATTATGGCTTACAGCCAATGAAAACTTTTGGAGACGCAGCTGCATGTGTCGCGGCTGTGTGACAGTCACAACACATGCATGGATAGCCCAACAAACAGGCTCTCCATGCACATGCGGTGCAGAACAGCTGATCAGCAGGAGCGATCCAGGTTTCTGGGTTTCCACGGCAGCTTGTTCGGTAAACGCCATAGCTTGCCGAATAAGGAGGGAGCTGAAGATATTCGCTCATCTCTACTTAGGGAGCCTGTGCAAGTGTTTTTTGTTAAATATTCTAATTCACTGAGATGATGACTTTTGGGTTTTCATTGGCTGTAAGCCATAACAATCAACATTAGCAGAAACAAACACTTGAAATACATCACTCTGTAATGACTCTATAATACATGAGTTTCACTTTTTGTATTGAACTGAAATAAATTAACTGTTTGATGATGTTCTAATTCAGTGAAAGGCACCTCTGTGCTTTATGCCAAGCTTCCATGTGGGTCAAATTAATCATAGAAAGACACACACTATAAAAATGGAGAAACCTAAAACTTGCAAAATTGTAAGACATTTGACATGCCAGTGTTTTACCATCTAAATTGTCACTGCTTAGGGGTTTGGCGATGTCTGCAATATTGTCAATGTAGATGTTGCATTTTTAACCAATGCATATGGAAATAAATGAGAAAGTATACAGTGAGCCACTAAGATTCCCATTGAGAGTCACATGTGGCTCCGCACTAACGCTATATGCAAAGCTCTATTTGCAAGTCTTTAAGGAGAATTAGTGTAAGTAAGGCTACTTTCACACTAGCGTTTTTTTAAATCCGTCACAATGCGTCGTTTTGCAGAAAAAACGCATCCTGCAAAAGTGCTTGCAGGATGTGTTTTTTCCCCATAGACTTCTATTGACGACGCATTTGCAACGGATTGCCACACTTCGCATCCGTCTTGCGACGGATGCGTCGTGCTTTGGCGGACCGTCGGGAGAAAAAAACGCTACATGTAACGTTTTTCTCTCCTGACGGACCGCTTTTTCCGACCGCGCATGCGTGACCGGAACTCCGCCCCCACCTCCCCGCACCTTACAATGGGGAAGCGGATGCGGCGGAAAAATGCATCCGCTGCCTCCATTGTGCAATGCAGCAAACGCTAGCGTCGGAATCTCTCCCCGACGCATTGCGACGGGGAGATTCCGACGCTAGTGTGAAAGAAGCCTAACGCACAGTATTAGCAGATTTACTCAACTTTTCATGCAGATACAATTTAAAATTCTGGTTTCTTACTATTTTGTCAACAATTTAGCTAAACCAATAAATAAAAGTTCTGAATGAAAACCATGCAGCGATGATGCTAGACAACTCAATCATGCACAGTAAAATCATACTTTTAGAAACCTCATGAAAACTTCCCAGAGAATAAGCAGATTCAAAGCAGACTAAATTAATGCCAATTAAATAAATTCAACATATACAAAAAAGAATGGAGCAGATTTATTATTATGGGCTTAAATTTGGACTGGAGAATCCAGACTTGTCAGTGACTCCAGAGGGATGATAAATCTGGTGGCACTTTAGACACTTCTGTCTAAATTATCACCACTGCAGTTGGTCACATTTTCAGCCATGTCCTCATTCCTAGCTAGGTGAACCCTCCTACGCAGAAAAGTAGCACCCCCTTGTCGAATGAGGTACAAAAAGGCTTTAAAAACATTAAATGTGGCGCTAGGCATGTTGCCAGAATTCTAACATCGTTTGACTAGTAAATCTGCACCAATGTTTTGTTTTTTTTTAATCAAAACTTTGAAATCATATTTGTAAGTGAGGAAGAGTGCTCTGAGGCTTCAAAGTATATCACATAGATAAAATATTAATGTAATAGACCTTGTGAACATCCATACTCATCTGTAATCAAGATTACTTTCATAATAGACAGCAGAAAAAAAGAAATTGAAGACAATTTAAATATCTTCAGTTATTAGGCAGCGTATAAATGACATCCAGGAAAAATTAGGTAAGCCAATTATACAACCGATATAATTCTATACGTTAAATTAATAACGGAGCTATAATGCGCCACGGAACATGGCGGAACAAAGAGTTTAGTACACCACAGAGTTAAAACAACTTTCACACAAAAATGTATTTTATTCTGTATCTGAAACATTCATGGAAAGAACAGTAAGAAAGACCAAAAAAAGCCTTAAGAATTGAAGAATCATAAAATCACTTACGGTAACTACTTTCACTATCGCTGGCATTAGAGGTTACATGTTCTGAAATGCAATGTAATGGGAGAAAAAAAAAATGAGGGACACAAACATTAAATGGGCACAAAATGAAAAAAGCTACATATTAATGCAACAAAAAAAGCACTACTTTAGACTACTGTTAAAATTAACGGATGGAATTATAAGTACAAATAATGGAGACAAGCATTAATACAAAAACAAACGTGTACAGATTTATTTTTTCATAACACATCCCCACCAGAGCAGGTTTTTCCTCAGACAACTCAGGAGATGACACACGGGGAGGAACAAGGGGAAAGGTTAATGAAGGTGCAAGATGTGAGAAGACAAACATTTTAAAGGGGTTGTCTACTTCGACTACTATTTTTTTTTGTTTTAAAGGAAATCTGTCACCAGGTTTTTACTATCCCGCCTCAGAGCAGCGTAATGTAGGGGCAGAGACCCCGATTCCAGCGATGTGTCTCTTACTGCGCTGCTTGCTGTCATTTTGATAAAATCACAGTTTTATCTGCTGCAGAGCTAGCAGTGCTGTGAATTTTGTCACCACTGATTAAGAGCTTTCTGCCTATGCACAGTGTACACCGAAAGCTGCCAATCAATGATGAGAGCAGGGTTATAAAGAGCTCATGAATATAAAATATATCACAAACGTGAGTACATCCCTCATATTTCTGTGAATATTTTATTTGATCTTTTCATGGGAACACACTGAAGATCTGACGCTTTGATACAATGTACAGTAATCATGTACAGCCTGTATAACTGAAAATTTGGTGCCCTCTAAATAACAGAGCTGTTAATGTCTAATCCACTGGTAACAAAAGTTAGTACACCCCTAAGTGAAAATGGCCACATTGGGGCCAATTAGCAATTTTCCCTCCCCACTGTCATGTGACTCATTAGTGGTACAAGGTCTCAGATGTGAATGGGGAGCAGGAGTGTTATATGTGGTGTTATGGCTCTCACACTCTCATACTGGTCACTGGAAGTTCAACATGGCACCCATGGCACAGAACTCTCTGAGGATCTGGAAAAAATAATTGTTGCTCTATATAAAGATGGCCCAGGCTATAAGAAGATTGCCAACACCCTGAAACTGAGCTGCAGCACGGTGGTCAAAACACTCAGAACAGGCCTCATCATGGTCGACCAAAGAGGTTGAGTGCACATACTCGGCATTATATCCAGAGGTGGTCTTTTCAAAATAGACGTATGAGTGCAGCCCGCATTGCTGCAGAGGTTAAAGAGGTGTGTGGGGGGCAGAGTCAGTGATCAGACCATACGCCGCACACTGCATTAAATTGATCTGCATGGCTGTCGTCCCAGAAGAAAACCTCTCCTAAAGATGATGCACAAGAAAGTCTGCAAACAATTTGCTGAAGCAGCAGGATTACTGCAACCATGTCCTATGGTCTGATGAGACCAAGATAAACTTATTTACTTATTTGGTTGAGATGGTGTCAGGCGTGTATGGTGGCACCTGGGTGAAGAGTATAAAGACAAGTATGTCTTGCCTACAGTCAAGCATGGTGGAGGGAGTGTCATGATTTGGGGCTACGTGAGTGCTGCAGGTTGTGGGGAGCTACAGTTCATTGAGGCAGCCATGAATGCAAACATGAACTGTGACATACTGAGGCAGACCATGATCCTCTACCTTCAGAAACTGGGCAGCAGGGCAATATTCCAAAATGATAACGACCCCAAACACATGTCCAAGACGATCACTGCCACGTTAAAGAAACTGAGGGTAAAGGTGCTGGACTGGCCAGCATGTTTCCAGACCTAAACCCTATTGACCATTTGTGGGGCATCCTCAAACGGAAAGTGGAAGAGTGTAAGGTCTCCACCAGCTCTGTGATTTCGTCATGGAGTAGAAGAGAATTCCAATGACAACCTGTGAAGCTTTAGTGAACTCCATGCCCAAGAGAGTTAAGGCAGTGCTTGAAAATAAAGGTGGCCACATAAAATATTGACGCTTCGGGTGCAATTTGGCAATTTTTACTTAGGGTTGTACTTACTTTTGTTGCCAGCTGTTCACACATTGATAATGGCTGTGTGTTGAGTTACTTAGAGGGCACATGATATTTACACTGTTATACATGCTGTACACTGACTACTTTACATAGTATCAAAGTGTCACATCTTTAGTGTTTTCCCATGAAAAGATATACTGTATATACTCGTGTATAAGCACCTTTTCAGCACTTTTTTTGTGCTGAAAACGCCCCCCTCGGCTTATACACGAGTCATTGTCCCAGAAGACGGCAGTGGAGGGCGAGCAGCGGCTGTGGCTGTAACTGTGCAGCTGCTTATAGCGCATTGTGACAGCTGCAGCCGCCGGCTTCCAGAAGACATCCTACTCACCCTCCTCCGCGCCGTCACAGCATCTCGTTGGTCCTGATGCCTGGAGCTCTTCCTGTGCTTAGTGATCACGTGGCACCGCTCATTAAGGTAATGAATATGCACAAGTCTCCACTCCCATAGGTGTGCAGTGCATATTCATTACCTTAATGAGCGGTGCCACATGATTGCTCAGCACAGGAAGAGCTGCAGATGCCGGAACCAATGAGATGCTCCGACGGCGCGGAGGAGGGTAAGATGTTTTTTGGTAATAGGAAGCATGCATTCCGGGACGGTGGGGGGGAGCCACGTACACGACGGGATGGGGGGAGCCATGCATACGACGGGACCGCCGGAGCAATGCATACAATGTGACAGGGGGGATGCCACGAATAGCATACAAGGACAGGATGGGGGGGGAGCCACACATACCAGGAGAGGACAGGGGGTGAGCCATGCATATCAGGACAGCGACAGGGGAAGCCACGCATAGCAGGACAGGGATGAGGGGAGCCAAGCATAGCAGGATAGAGATGAGGGGACAATGCATACCCGGCTTATACTTGATTCAATAAGCTTACCCAGTTCTCAGTGGCAAAATTAGGTGCCTCGGCTTATACTTGGGTCGGCTTATACTCGAGTATATACAGTAATACAATATTTAAAAAAATGTGAGATGGGTACTCACTTTTGTGATAAAATGTACATGTACTACTGTACTACATGGCAGTAGGATTAGTAGTCCTCTAGTGATAATCTCCTGCTGACAAAGCAATAATTTTATCAAAACTGCAAGGAGCCCAGCAGGTGACACATCGTTGTAATCGGAGTGTGTTTCTCTACATTATGCTGCAGTCAGATAAAATGGCAAAAACCTGGTGACAGATTCCCTTTAATTTCCTGAAGGGCAAAAAATGTACTTGGTACCACATTTATGTACCAGCCTTCCCTTCTGGCATTTTGCCCAGGGCCACACCCGCCTCTACTTCCTGTTGCAGCAAGGACATCACACATGAACATGTGATCATTGGCTGAGTGATCATTTCCTGTGTGTCGAGAAGATCCAGGAAATAGAGACCAGCAGGGAAAGTGTTACAACAGGAGCCGCTGAGTGATTGGTACTCTTGGCAAAATATATATTCATATGTATTATTTTTACTGTGGGGACTGCATAATGAGAGGAGTCTAAGACAGTCATCTCTACTTCTACGGCAATGTAGACCTGGCACTTGACAATGAATCCTGAAATAATTATCATGTCAGAAATTTTGTGAAGCTTTCTTGAACATATGAAATACATATTTTTGTAGATAAATAAGAAATTTATTTTACATTTAATTTTCCAGTTCAAAATAAATGACAATAGAATAATACCAAAACCTGAAGTCATGATATTAAATGTGTATTTTGAAGCTTAACTGAGGGCTTTGAGTTCACTCAATTGCCTGTAAATACCTAATTTACTGGCACCAGCTAGTCAGACTATGTCCAGCACTTTCTACCTGACTTCTGTAAAAGATGTCACTGTAACCTTATGTTCTCTCCTCAATTATTTTCTATTTACTGGAAAACAGGATTTAAGAGTAAAGTACTCATTGGTAAAACTCAGAACATGACTGCCACTAAAAGTTACGCCATGAAATCCTGAAAGCAGCGCTTTTCCTCAAATCTATCTATCTTCACACTCAACATGGGAAAAGTACGTTGCGATGATTAGTACTTGAAATTATCCCAAATATTTATCTAATATATAATTGCCTAGAATACTACTTCCTGCAATTTGTGCCAACTTCCGTGGCTTTGTCCGGAGCTAATGTCCGGAGATTAATTGCCTAGAATACTACTTCCTGCAATTTGTGCCAACTTCCGTGGCTTTGTCCGGAGCTAATGTCCGGAGCTAATGTGCGGAGATAATGTCCGGAGCTAATGTCCGGAGCTAATGTCCGGAGCTAATGTCCGGAGCTAATGTCCGGAGCTAATGTCCGGAGCTAATGTCCGGAGATAAGTGACGTCAACAGTGTCCAGTGTCTGATTGGTTGCCGCCTGCTGCGAGCGACCAATCAGAAACGTGCCGTACTGTGACACACTCCGCCCGCCATTTTGGTGTGATTTTTGAATTTTTACCTCACAGCAAGTTTCTACTGCATGGAGGCGGGCCCAGTGACGTTGCTCTTCAAGCTCCTGCCGAATTTCGTCAAAAAAATGATAATACCATTTACCAAAACTATATATATTTAGTTGTGAAGTGGTTCAGTGACATTTTGACACCAATTTTGAACTTTTGTTTGGTGTTTTCTCCATATACTGCCTATTATTTTTGTTCTTTCTTACTATTATTTATTAATTGTATTATTCTTACATTTGAATAAAGTATATATGGATTCTAGACTCCCGATTCTTTAGAATCGGGCTGCCATCTAGTTTTATATAAGGAACAATGTAAGTACACAGGTCAGAACACAACTAGAGACATAAAATGTAAGAATGTGGGGTTTTATGATGACGATAATAAATCCAACAGTTCATGGAATTTCTTGACTGAACATATATAAGTTATTAGAAGGAAAAGCTCCAGTTATTAGAAATGTATTATTTTGCCATGTATCCCTTGTGGAAGACCTATATTGCATCTAATATTATAAAATAACAGATTCCTCTGTATGTATTTATTGTCACACTAATAAACTATTATCCTAAGTCATGTGACAAGGCTCGTCAAAGGGTCAACATTGACTTGTAGGATTGCTACCTTCCAATAGGTGGCACTAGAGTTCTAGTTCTCTTCCTCTCTGAAGAGACAATTTGCATAATTAGCATATTTCCCAGAGGAGCATTGCGGCTTTAAGTCTCCTCATCTCGGCATGCTTAGCATGTCAATCTCCGCAAGGAGAAACAATACTTCTTGGAAAACGGTCGGACGCCTCTCACATAGCCAAACCAGATCTCCGCTTTGCACTGATGAGGGGCAGTACCCCGAAACGAGGTGTCTGAAAATTAAGATTCTGGTTTGGCTATTATTCGAAGTCATGTGACAAAGCTCGTTAAAGAGTCAACATTGACTGTTAGGATTGCTACTTCCAATAGGTGGCACTAGAGTTCTAGTTCTCTTCCTCTCTGAAGAGACAATTTGCATAATTGTCACACTAAAAAACAGTATTGATCATATTTGTGAGCTACATATCTTCCCTATAACACATCCCTGACCTACTGCAATACGAAATACTGTTATTGAAAATGCGTCACTTGTATCACCTACTTCAGGCTAGCAAACCTTTCTCCAGCTTGGCCCACTATATCACATACAAACTCCCTTTTAGTGTGGGCACACTGGGATAGCATCCCTATGTAATGAATTTTACCAAGTATTAGTTAAAATTATTTTATAGGATTATCTATTTATTTTAAGTTCTGCAGTGCGCAGGTGCTGGGCTTCTCTGACCTTTCCCGACACATGCGCACTGCAGTACTTTGCTCTGCCCTCAACAGGGCAGACAAAGTACGCCTGCGTCGGAGCCGCAGCGTGAAGAGAAGAGGACGTCATCATAAGAAGATGGGAGGCCCCGGACCAGACCGCGACGCCCATCGGACCAGAACCAGACCGGGACCGCCCACCCAGGTGAGTATAATCTAACCTCTTTTCTCATCTTTCAGGATACATCGGAGGCTTATCTACAGCATTACAGAATGCTGTAGATAAGCCCCTGATGCCAGTGGGCTTAGCTCACCTTCGATTTTGAGGGTGACAGGTTACCTTTAATATGATCTGTGCACATAAAATCAAATTGTTGTCAGCGGCATGTCTTGCTATACTTACACAGGATGATGAGCTGCCGAGAATGATTGTTTTTAAGCAAGCTTAAAAATCTCACCTGAGGATTAAATGTTTTGCACATTCCACAGGTGACTTGCAGCCTGTTTAAACAGGTCGATAATCAGGAAAATCATTCCTGGGAACACGCATTGCAACATTAGAGTGTGACCCCTTAAATGCTGAAGTGACAGCAACTGTACCGTCAAAGTGGTTAGACAAAATGATAAAATGAACTCTTAATCATCC
The DNA here is from genome assembly GCF_032444005.1 of Ranitomeya imitator. Classification (NCBI taxonomy): domain Eukaryota; kingdom Metazoa; phylum Chordata; class Amphibia; order Anura; family Dendrobatidae; genus Ranitomeya; species Ranitomeya imitator. Next base: position 449,214,962 of record NC_091286.1, on the reverse strand, counting down.
CAAGCCAGACTTTTGGATTAAGCTAATAAGAAAATAAAATTAATGCAGCCCGGTGTTTATTAAAAAAAATATTACGGTAAATATCTCCAGATTTCATTACTCAAAGTTTCAATACCTTTAACTTAAGAGAAGATGAAGGACCACTCTGAAAGTTATGTTACTCTTTTTAAGAAGGAATAACAGAATCCTTTCCAAAGAGAGAAAATTGATTAAATTTTAGGAATTAAAACTCAGGTGGTGATTTTTCTGTCACTTACTCAGGCCTTTTGATCCCATGTCGTCAGGGACCTCCTGTAGTCCCAGAGAGCAAACAAAAACAAAGAAATAATCACAGAGAAAACACTTGTCAGTAAAATATACACAAATGGCGCTACATAAAAAAGGCATTCCCAAGTTCAGGAAAAGGTAAAAATCCAAAACAATTTGCCTCATTACTTCAAAGGTTCAAAGCATTTTAAATTTGATACCTGAACGTAAATCTTTACATATATTGGTTACAAATTTGCCTGATCGTTATTACCTTATATGATACAGTGCATGCTTTAGAGAAAGAGCCAAGAAACCTGTTACTTTATGCAGTTAGAAGAGTCATTCACCAATATTCCCAGCATGCCCTGAAACTTTAAGGTAATCTTCTGTTGAAATCAAACACCAAATACTGCTCTTGAAAATGCCTCATTTGTAACACCCTAATACAGGCTAGCAAACCTTTCTCCAGCTTGGCCCATTATATCACGTACTTACGGTCAACATCACTGGTTTCCATCTCACTCTGGTCCTTGTTCTTGTAGAATGGGAATTTTCGGGAAAAGAGGTTCTTTTTACGCTTGTCATTGAATGACTGCTGAAGAAGAAAAGGAGGGGCAAAACAAAGGATGTCTAATGTCCATGTGTACAATTGCCCCACCCTAGCAGATCTGTGGATGCTGACCAATGGTTCCATAACATGTAGCTTAAAACTCAAGGATATCACAAAAATATTGCAATGAACAACACGTATCCAGTATGGATAGCACTTAGGAACTCCAAAGGAGTCCGTAAACTTCATCTCAAATTCAAAATGTCAACTTTAAAAAAAGAAATAACCTCTCCCCCCCCCCAAAGAACAATAACTAATTATTTCTTCATTAATCGTGTTTGGGATGTTTTATAATAATTTTTAGCTGGCCACCTCATTACATGACCTACATGTCATTTATGCAACCATTTTGTTTCTTTGTATGGCTTTTTTCATCAGTGGATGCAGGCTTACCAGAATGTAAAGACAGGAAGTATTGGTGAAACATGAATATTTAACACCATTATCTGGCATGAGTTAACCCAACCCAGTACTTCCATGGAAGATGGAGTTTTGTTTGGAAGGTCTGGAGACAACTGGGTAAGGCTACAGTAAAGGATCAATAACTGAAGGCTGTAGGGCGCTAACACTCCTGATTGTTCCATTGCAATGATCCCATTAATTTTTAAACGACAAGTATATTGATCTGGTCTATCCATCAACAGAAAAAAAAGGAATAAGACAAAACAAAGATAGGAAGTATACGGGCAGTTACTGGAGAGCTGTGTTAGTTCACCACAAGTTGCACAATAGTGATATCAAAGTATAAAGCCATCAGGAATCCCATAAGGAAGGTGGGAAAGAAGCATAAGATAATGCATCAGTGAACAGTTAGTGGTAGGTGACTGTAAATGTAAGGCCCCCTCGCCTGGCACCACTACAGATTGTGAACATACACAGTTAAGCGGTGGTGATAATTAAAGCTACGAGATCAGATGTAATGTAAGCTATAGCAACTGGACGCACAATGATCGGTAATGCCTATGTTAATTAATAGTGATGAGCGAGCATGCTCTTGATATCGTGTTATGCGAGCATGATCAGGTGTTATCCAAGTATCTCGGGCATGCTCAAGTAATATATTTGGGTCTCTGTGGCTGCATGATTCGTGGCTGTTAGACAGTCACAATACATGCAGGGATTGCCTGTTTGTTAGGGTATCCCTGCATGTGTTGCAGCTATCTAACAGCCGCAAATCATGTAGCTGCGGGGACTCGGATTATTTCCTACCTACTTCACATGGTGTGTGTCCGTACAATAGGGTGTTTCTGATGAAGTTCTTTATTGGCCAATAACGAACAGAGAAAAGTGATGGCGGCTAGATGATGCTTCTTGTGTTGTGGCTCTTTGGCATCTGTTGTTCTGCCTCTAAACATCAGCACTGCTACATACACCTGGACATGAATAGTGACACCCAGAAAGCCAGTGCTGCTTATTTCAGAACTGTATTCATGTAACCAGCACTGTACAGATGTTGACATTAATCAATGTTCCCATTGGGGACCAACAATCAATATTCCATAATCATCCTAGCAGTATGTTTTTTTGGAGTGTGGTTGGCAAATGGAGGAATCCTACACAAACATGGGGAGAATATACAAATTCCAAAAAAAGTTTCACTTTAGGGGATTACGAATTTTTTGGGAGTTTTTTTGAGTTATTTTCTATCACTAAGTTAGGGGATAACTTACTGATTGCTGAGGATTCAATCGAGAACAGAGCTCAGTCTTGAACACAGCAGAGGAATGCAAGCTCGGATTATGCTCCATTAATTGTACATGGGTCTGCTGGGAATAGAATACAGCACTCCACTTTGTCTGTCAGTCCCAAAGGGAATTCATGGGCAAGGGTTCAAGCATGCGTTCCTTAGCTTCATTTAAGATGGCCCTGTTCTTGGGGTTCCACAGCCCCGATTTTGGGGATAACTTGCAAATTGCTGGGTGGTCCAACCACTTGGATGGTATAACTTTTTTGAATAACCCTTTGCTCAATTCCAAGCCCAGGGCCTCTTGTGAGGGTTTTAATCATCATCATGCAACTTACGGAAAAGAAAGGTCTATTTTTCAATTTGCAAACAAGGGGTCATGCTGCAAGTAACCCTACATAGTCGCAATGAACACACTTATAGAATTTTGTACTTATGTATTGTATTTATGTACATATGCAAATCTGTTGAAGAAATAATTATTTTCTATGAAGGAATACCGCCATCGGTTGCTTTAGCTTACATTACAGAAACTGAGCACTGATGGTATTATATTGACGAGGAATCACTGTAGCCCAAGGATTTAGTGATGTGGATAGAAAACTTACAGGAATAAAACCCGATTGACCTCTCCATGTTAGAAAAGGTAAATAAATCTTTTCACTGAAGCTTTGGTAATGCACCTATTAAATTAATATTAAATGTGTAAAGAAGTGTCAGTCTGTGTTTTAGAATTCTGATTTCTATTGTCAACGTAAGCAAATAACTAGTGTGGCACTAAGGAAAAGATGAAGAAGAAAAAAGTTGTTTTATAAAAAGAAAAAGCAGTACTCTATCAATGGCAAGCGTATTGTAAACTCATTTCATGCATTTTGGGGTGCAGTGTTAGTACACAGTCTGTGTACAACAGTTATACATTCAAAGAACAAGGACATAATTTAGTAAATTGAGTTAAAAAGTTCAGTCACTCTTATCGCATGCTCTCAAAGCAAGTTTTACAGCACTACACAACTTATATCTAACACTGAAACACTGTTCTTAAAATACAAAAACATGCATCAAGATGACACAGATAAATGGTTTATCATCTGTTATTTTACACAAAATCAGAAACCATGTACACCAGGCATTATAAAATATGAAGGAATAATTCACTTCCGTGGAAGAAAAGTTTTTTTTAAAAAAGTTTTCACAATCAAGAATCAACACCACCTTAATTTGACCAAAATTAGATGTCTGTGAAAAATGGAATGGCCTATGGACTCGCCAATCGAACTTAGCCTATGATAGGACGGTGAGCCTGTCCAGTTTGGATTGGGAGACCTGTGGACAGTATGTACATTACGGTCCGTACACAGACCCAGTTTCAAGAACATCTGCATTCAGTTTGAGGCCTCAATCAATCGTCCATTTTTCATATACATGTTCAATCTGTGCTTTTTTAGGTATAGAACACATCCATTATAGTCTATAACATTACAAGACAGATAGCAGTTCATGTATGTCTCCATGGTTTGTTTTTGTGGCCCATAGGTCTGTGAAAAAAATCATGGAAACAAATCGGCCTTTGATCTTGGTCATGAATCAAAGTCACCCACGGTGAAAATCACGGAGAACACACTGATGCCATGGGTAGATGAAACTTTGTAATATACAGTACAGATCAAAGTTTGGACACACCTTCTCATTTAAAGATTTTTCTGTATTTTCATGACTATTAAAATCGTACATTCACACTGAAGGCATCAAAACTATGAATTAACACATGTGGAATTATATACTTAACAAAAAAGTGTGAAACAGCTGAAAATATGTCTTATATTCTAGGTTCTTCAAAGTAGCCACCTTTTGCTTTGATGACTGCTTTGCACACTCTTAGCATTCTCTTGATTAGCTTCAAGAGGTAGTCACCGGGAATGGTCGTCCAACAATCTTGAAGGAGTTCCCAGAGATGCTTAGCACTTGTTGGCACTTTTGCCTTCACTCTGTGGTCCAGCGCACCCCAAACCATCTTGATTGGGTTCAGGTCTGGTGACTGTGGAGGCCAGGTCATCTGGCGTAGCACTCCATCACTCTCCTTCTTGGTCAAATAGCCCTTACACAGCCTGGAGGTGTGTTTGGGGTCATTGTCCCGTGAAAAATAAATGATGGTCCAAATAAACGCAAACCGGATGGAATAGCATGCCGCTGCAAGATGCTGTGGTAGCCATGCTGGTTCAGTATGCCTTCAATTTTGAATAAATCCCCAACAGTGTCACCAGCAAAGCACCCCTGTTATAAAAGGCAATTCAGTACTACAATGGACATAGCGGTCAGAGCACATACAGTGATCTGACAATAACCCAAAATCATAGAACGAGCTCTGAGACGTGGGAACTCTGCAGACCGCAATCCCTAATCCTCTCCAAACAACACTAGAGGCAGCCGTGGATTGCGCCTAACTCTGCCTAGGCAACTCGGCACAGCCTGAGAAACTAACTAGCCTGAAGATAGAAAATATGCCTACCTTGCCTCAGAGAAATACCCCAAAGGAAAAGGCAGCCCCCCACATATAATGACTGTGAGTTAAGATGAAAAGACAAACGTAGAGATGAAATAGATTCAGCAAAGTGAGGCCCGACTTTCTTAACAGATCGAGGATAGAAAAGGTAACTTTGCGGTCTACACAAAACCCTAAAGAAAACCACGCAAAGGGGGCAAAAAGACCCTCCGTACCGAACTAACGGCACGGAGGTACACCCTTTGCGTCCCAGAGCTTCCAGCAACAAATTAGACAAGCTGGACAGAAAAAATAGCAAACAAATAGCAAAGAAGAACTTAGCTATGCAGAGCAGCAGGCCACAGGAAAGATCCAGGGAAAAGCAAGTCCAACACTGGAACATTGACAGGAAGCCAGGATCAAAGCATTAGGTGGAGTTAAGTAGAGAAGCACCTAACGACCTCACCAGATCACCTGAGGGAGGAAACTCAGAAGCCGCAGTACCACTTCCCTCCACCAACAGAAGCTCACAGAGAGAATCAGCCGAAGTACCACTTGTGACCACAGGAGGGAGCTCTGCCACAGAATTCACAACAGTACCCCCCCCCCCTTGAGGAGGGGTCACCGAACCCTCACCAGAGCCCCCAGGCCGACCAGGATGAGCCACATGAAAGGCACGAACAAGATCGGGAGCATGGACATCAGAGGCAAAAACCCAGGAATTATCTTCCTGAGCATAACCCTTCCATTTAACCAGATACTGGAGTTTCCGTCTAGAAACACGAGAATCCAAAATCTTCTCCACAATATACTCCAATTCCCCCTCCACCAAAACCGGGGCAGGAGGATCAACAGATGGAACCATAGGTGCCACGTATCTCCGCAACAATGACCTATGGAATACGTTATGTATGGAAAAAGAATCTGGAAGGGTCAGACGAAAAGACACAGGATTAAGAACCTCAGAAATCCTATACGGACCAATGAAACGAGGTTTAAACTTAGGAGAGGAAACCTTCATAGGAATATGACGAGAAGATAACCAAACCAGATCCCCAACACGAAGTCGGGGACCCACACGGCGTCTGCGATTAGCGAAACGTTGAGCCTTCTCCTGGGACAAGGTCAAATTGTCCACTACATGAGTCCAAATCTGCTGCAACCTGTCCACCACAGTATCCACACCAGGACAGTCCGAAGACTCAACCTGTTCTGAAGAGAAACGAGGATGGAACCCAGAATTGCAGAAAAACGGCGAAACCAAGGTAGCCGAGCTGGCCCGATTATTAAGGGCGAACTCAGCCAAAGGCAAAAAGGACACCCAGTCATCCTGATCGGCATAAACAAAGCATCTCAGATATGTTTCCAAGGTCTGATTGGTTCGTTCAGTCTGGCCATTAGTCTGAGGATGGAAAGCCGAGGAAAAAGACAAGTCAATGCCCATCCTACCACAAAAGGCTCGCCAAAACCTTGAAACAAACTGGGAACCTCTGTCAGAAACGATATTCTCTGGAATGCCATGTAAACGAACCACATGCTGGAAGAACAATGGCACCAAATCAGATGAGGAAGGCAATTTAGACAAGGGTACCAGATGAACCATCTTAGAAAAGCGATCACAGACCACCCAAATGACTGACATCTTTTGAGAATCGGGAAGATCAGAAATAAAATCCATAGAGATATGTGTCCAAGGCCTCTTCGGGACCGGCAAGGGCAAAAGCAACCCACTGGCACGAGAACAGCAAGGCTTAGCCCGAGCACAAATCCCACAGGACTGCACAAAAACACGCACATCCCGCGACAGAGACGGCCACCAAAAGGATCTAGCCACCAACTCTCTGGTACCAAAGATTCCAGGATGACCAGCCAACACCGAACAATGAACCTCAGAGATAACTTTATTGGTCCACCTATCAGGGACAAACAGTTTCTCCGCTGGACAACGATCAGGTTTATTAGCCTGAAATTTTTGCAGCACCCGCCGCAAATCAGGGGAGATGGCAGACACAATTACTCCTTCCTTGAGGATACCCGCCGGCTCAGACAAACCCGGAGAGTCGGGCACAAAACTCCTAGACAGAGCATCTGCCTTCACATTTTTAGAGCCCGGAAGGTACGAAATCACAAAGTCAAAACGGGCAAAAAACAGCGACCAACGAGCCTGTCTAGGATTCAACCGCTTAGCAGACTCAAGATAAGTCAAGTTCTTATGATCAGTCAATACCACCACGCGATGCTTAGCTCCTTCAAGCCAATGACGCCACTCCTCGAATGCCCACTTCATGGCCAGCAACTCTCGGTTGCCCACATCATAATTTCGCTCAGCAGGCGAAAACTTCCTGGAAAAAAAAGCGCATGGTTTCATCACTGAGCAATCAGAACCTCTCTGCGACAAAACAGCCCCTGCTCCAATCTCAGAAGCATCAACCTCGACCTGAAACAGAAGAGAAACATCTGGTTGACACAACACAGGGGCAGAAGAAAAACGACGCTTCAAGTCTTGAAAAGCTTCCACAGCAGCAGAAGACCAATTGACCAAATCAGCACCCTTCTTGGTCAAATCGGTCAATGGTTTGGCAATACTAGAAAAATTGCAGATGAAGCGACGATAAAAATTAGCAAAGCCCAGGAACTTTTGCAGACTTTTCAGAGATGTCGGCTGAGTCCAATCATGGATGGCTTGGACCTTAACAGGATCCATCTCGATAGTAGAAGGGGAAAAGATGAACCCCAAAAATGAAACCTTCTGCACACCAAAGAGACACTTTGATCCCTTCACAAACAAAGAATTAGCACGCAGGACCTGAAAAACTGTTCTGACCTGCTTCACATGAGACTCCCAATCATCCGAGAAGATCAAAATGTCATCCAAGTACACAATCAGGAATTTATCCAGGTACTCTCGGAAGATGTCATGCATAAAGGACTGAAACACTGATGGAGCATTGGCAAGTCCGAATGGCATCACTAGATACTCAAAATGACCCTCGGGCGTATTAAATGCAGTTTTCCATTCATCTCCTCGCCTGATTCGCACCAGATTATACGCACCATGAAGATCTATCTTGGTGAACCAACTAGCCCCCTTAATCCGAGCAAACAAAGCAGATAATGGCAAGGGGTACTGAAATTTAACCGTGATCTTATTTAGAAGGCGGTAATCTATACAAGGTCTCAGCGAACCATCCTTCTTCGCTACAAAAAAGAACCCTGCTCCTAATGGTGACGATGACGGGCAAATATGCCCCTTCTCCAGGGATTCCTTCACATAACTGCGCATAGCGGCGTGCTCAGGCACGGATAATTTAAACAGTCGACCTTTTGGGAATTTACTACCAGGAATCAAATTGATAGCACAATCACAATCCCTATGCGGAGGTAGGGCATCGGACTTGGGCTCATCAAATACATCCCGGTAATCAGACAAGAACTCTGGAACCTCAGAAGGGGTGGATGACGAAATTGACAGAAATGGAACATCACAATGTACCCCCTGACAACCCCAGCTGGACACCGACATGGATTTCCAATCTAATACTGGATTATGGGCTTATAGCCATGGCAACCCCAACACGACCACATCATGCAGATTATGCATCACCAGAAAGCGAATAACCTCCTGATGTGCAGGAGCCATGCACATGGTCAGCTGGGTCCAGTATTGAGGCTTATTCTTGGCCAAAGGCGTAGCATCAATTCCTCTCAATGGAATAGGACACTGCAAGGGCTCTAAGAGAAACCCACAACGCTTAGCATACTCCAAGTCCATCAAATTCAGGGCAGCGCCTGAATCCACAAATGCCATGACAGAATACGATGACAAAGAGCAGATCAAGGTAACGGACAGAAGAAATTTTGACTGTACCGTACCAATGGTGGCAGACCTAGCGAACCGCTTAGTGCGCTTAGGACAATCAGAGATAGCATGAGTGGAATCACCACAGTAGAAACACAGCCCATTCAGACGTCTGTGTTCTTGCCGTTTAACTCTGGTCAAAGTCCTATCGCACTGCATAGGCTCAGGTTTAAGCTCAGGTAATACCGCCAAATGGTGCACAGATTTACGCTCACGCAAGCGTCGACCGATCTGAATGGCCAAAGACAGACTCATTCAAACCAGCAGGCATAGGAAATCCCACCATGACATCCTTAAGGGCTTCAGAGAGACCCTTTCTGAACATAGCTGCCAGCGCAGATTCATTCCATTGAGTGAGCACGGACCACTTTCTAAATTGCTGACAATATACCTCTATCTCATCCTGACCCTGACAAAGAGCCAGGAAATTTTTCTCTGCCTGATCCACTGAATTAGGTTCATCGTACAGCAATCCAAGCGCCAGGAAAAAACGCATCGATATTACTCAATGCAGGATCTCCTGGCGCAAGAGAAAATGCCCAGTCCTGAGGGTCACCGCGCAAAAAAGAAATAACAATCAAAACCTGTTGAACTGGATCACCAGAGGAGCGAGGTTTCTAGGCCAGAAATAATTTACAATTATTTTTGAAACTCAGAAACTTAGTTCTATCTCCAAAAAACAAATCAGGAATAGGAATTCTTGGTTCCAACATAGCTTTCTGATCAATAGTGTCTTGAATCTTTTGTACTCTTGCCGAGAGCTGATCCACAAATGAAGACAAACTTCTAATGTCCATCGCTACACCTGTGTACTGAACCACCCAAATGTCTAGGGGAAAAAAAAAGGCAAAACACAGTGCAAAGAAAAAAAAAAATGGTCTCAGAACTTCTTTTTTCCCTCTATTGAGAATCATTAGTACTTTGGGCTTCCTGTACTGTTATGAAAGGCAATTCAGTACTACAATGGACATAGCGGTCAGAGCACATACAGTGATCTGACAATAACCCAAAATCATAGAACGAGCTCTGAGACGTGGGAACTCTGCAGACCGCAATCCCTAATCCTCTCCAAACAACACTAGAGGCAGCCGTGGATTGCGCCTAACTCTGCCTAGGCAACTCGGCACAGCCTGAGAAACTAACTAGCCTGAAGATAGAAAATATGCCTACCTTGCCTCAGAGAAATACCCCAAAGGAAAAGGCAGCCCCCCACATATAATGACTGTGAGTTAAGATGAAAAGACAAACGTAGAGATGAAATAGATTCAGCAAAGTGAGGCCCGACTTTCTTAACAGATCGAGGATAGAAAAGGTAACTTTGCGGTCTACACAAAACCCTAAAGAAAACCACGCAAAGGGGGCAAAAAGACCCTCCGTACCGAACTAACGGCACGGAGGTACACCCTTTGCGTCCCAGAGCTTCCAGCAACAAATTAGACAAGCTGGACAGAAAAAATAGCAAACAAATAGCAAAGAAGAACTTAGCTATGCAGAGCAGCAGGCCACAGGAATGATCCAGGGAAAAGCAAGTCCAACACTGGAACATTGACAGGAAGCCAGGATCAAAGCATTAGGTGGAGTTAAGTAGAGAAGCACCTAACGACCTCACCAGATCACCTGTGGGAGGAAACTCAGAAGCCGCAGTACCACTTCCCTCCACCAACAGAAGCTCACAGAGAGAATCAGCCGAAGTACCACTTGTGACCACAGGAGGGAGCTCTGCCACAGAATTCACAACACACCCCCACACCATCACACCACCTCTTCCATGCTTCACGGTGGGAACCAGGCATGTAGAGTCCATCCGTCCACATTTTCTGCGTCGCACAAAGACACGGTGGTTAGAACCAAAGATCTCAAATTTGGACTCATCAGACCAAAGCACAGATTTCCACTGGTCTAATGTCCATTCCTTGTGTTCTTTAGCCCAAACAAGTCTCTTCTGCTTGTTGCCTGTCCTTAGCAGTGGTTTCCTAGCAGCTATTTTAACATGAAGGCCTGCTGCACAGTCTATTAAGTAGGACTATCAGCTGTGTATCCACCAGACTTCTGCACAACACAACTGATGGTCCTAACCCCATTTATAAGGCAAGAAGTCCCACTTATTAAACCTGACAGGGCACACCTGTGAAGTGAAAACCATTCCCAGTGACTACCTCTTGAAGCTCATCAAGAGAATGCCAGAAGTGTGCAAAGCAGTCATCAAGGAAAAAGGTGGCTACTTTGAAGAACCTAGAATATAAAACATAATTTCAGTTGTTTCACACTTTTTTGTTAAGTATATAATTCCACATGTGTTAGTTCATAGTTTTGATGCCTTCAGTGTGAATGTACAATTTTCATAGTCATGAAAATACACAAAAACTTTTATACGAGAGGGCGTGTCCAAACTTTTGGTCTGTACTGTAATATATATATATATATATATATATATATATATATATATATATATATATATATATATATATATATATATATATATATATATATATATATCTATATCTACTACATAATTGACTAAGGGTCACTTCCGTCTGGCTGTCGGTGACTGTGTCATGGAATCCAAGTCGCTGATTGGTCGTGGCAAAATGCCCAAGACCATTGCCAGGACCAATCAGCTACGGGCGCAGTCCGGCGGCAACATGGCCACTCCTTCCTCCCCGCAGTCAGTGCCCGCTCGGTACTCCCCTCCAGTCAGCGCTCACACAGGGTTAATGGCAGCGCTAATGGACCGCGGTGTAACGCACTCCATTAACGCTGCTATTAACCCTGTGTGACCAACTTTTTTACTATTGATGCTGCCTATGCAGCCTCAATAGTAAAAAGATCTAACGTTAAAAATAATAAAAATAATAATAATAAAAAAAAAAAAATCATCATATACTCACATTCCGGCGCCTTTCCCGCTCCTCGCAACGCTCCGGTATCCGCTCCATGCAAGCGGCAGGTTCCGGTGGCAAGGATGGTATGCGACAAGGACCTGCCATGACGTCACGGTCATGTGACTGCGACCTCATCACAGGTCCTGCGCGCCTGC